>NC_044346.1:20740686-21040686 GCF_007364275.1 Archocentrus centrarchus | reverse complement strand
TTTTTATTACAGTTAGACTTGATGGTTAAAATGACAAAAAAAAAAAAAAATAGCGAGACAGCTGTAATAAATCTGAATTCTCCTTTAACAACTTGTGGGCTGCTTAAATACGGTGTAAATGTGAAATGAGCAGCTTCAATTTTCTGTTAAGATTATATTTTACTTTGAATGTGAGCAGTGAAAGGCAAGGATGAGATGACATGAACTGATGGAGCTAATGACAGAAAAAATAGTCTCTTTTTCATGTACAGCCAATAAAATTAACTCCCCGACTCTTTCAGTCTCTCCCTCTTTCACACACCGTCTTCGTGACAGTCTAAGCTGACACACTGAGCACAGCTCTACTACTACTGATCCCTTGAGTCTATTCTCTCCCCAAGGGAGAGGTCAATTCAATACTGTAACCCCAAAGACACACAGAAACCCACACTCACACACTTTAACACACACAGAAAAAAAGTCACCTGCACACACACACACACATACACACCTGTCTCTGTTCCTTCCATCAATCAGCCTAGCTGTGTGTTGACAGGTTATGTCTGTCCACAGTCCAGGTAATCTCAGGAGCCTCTTTGGGGAAGTGAGGCATTAAGCCGACCTGACAAACTATTTAGTCTCACTCAAGGCTTCAGGCGCCCTCTCTCCCCTTTTGCCTCTTTTTTTTTTAAAAAGCTCTCCTTTCTTTCATGCCACACCATTTTCCTCATCCTTTCCTTATCCTTTCTTTTGTATCACGGATTCTCCCTTCCCCTGCCTTCAATCTTAAGCCTTTCAGTGTCTCCTAATGTGCATCTTGTCCCCATATTATGTGTTCACTCATCCGTTATCATAAACTTCCCTTACAGTCACACTGCCTTTTCCTTTTTTTTGCATGCTCTGCTATCGTCTTTTCTCATCACCGCATCTCCCCCTGTGCATATGCAGCACCTGCATGCTCACACATGCTACGCACTTGTTTCTCTTTTACTCTCTCCTTTTTTCTTTCTCCACCTACCTTGCATCTGTCCTGCCTGGCTGGTGAAGAGACTGGAGGAGCAGCCGATTTCCGTCCCCAGGAGAGACCCATAATCCTGCTGAAACACTGAGGACAGAGGGATGCAGAGAAGGTGGGGAAAAGGAGAGGTGAGGAGAGGAAAGGGTGGGGGCAAACCAAAGGTCATCACAGCCTGACCTCTCTCACCTATTGACCTTTTAAACCATCACCTTCTGACCGTTTCACCTTTAATCATGACCCCTGAAATGGCTGCTTAGACAATGACTTTGATACTGAGTGTTTTAGCTCAGGGTTAATGCCTCCTCTTAAACACTGATGCAGAGATGTAAAGACAGTTTTGGGGTGTCTTTCAGAAAGAGAATCAAATCAAAGGTTTTGGAAGTTCAAGTAACATTTATGCAACAAATTTTCTGTTGTCACATCCTCTTCCAGGTTGTCTCAGAATATTTTGTGTATTTTAAGGTAATTCTTGCCTGCTCATTAATGACTGTTTGGGAGTGAATGTGCTATAAATGCAAATTTACAAAACATAAAGGTGAAACTACTTCCACAAATCTATATTTTGTTATATATTATATTACTAACTTAATTTTTTTGGTCTTCATTTTTAATGTAAAGGTGATTGCATGAAACATGAAACAATAGGTGATTGGAGTCAGCTTCCTCCATTACATTATATAGCCAAATTCCAGAAATCCCAGAATGTCTCCTAATCAGTTCCTTCCTCACATGCTATATCTGTTCTTCAAATCCATTCACGCCTCAAAATGCCTGTCTTTAAAAAACAAACAAACAAACAAACCCTCTGCAGGACTGTGTGCTACAGTACAGCAAAGAATGAAACGTAATGCCATGAAAGAAAAGTACAAGATGGTATTAGAGAGGCTGGAAGTGGGATGTAAGGTGGAATGAAATGAAACTCACTGATACAATTACTGACTAACAGAATACGCTACAATAAACAATATGGGCTACACCAACCTAATAGGCTGGGGTTAGGAAATCTCCATGATTCATTGTACGTTGAATACTGCGGATGGGAATATGGACTTCCAGAAAAATCTCCCCCTGAAAGAGAATGGAAAATAGAGACAGACAGCATGTTTAAAACAGTATAGTGAGGACGATTCTGTCTGTAACAGGCTGCCACTAAAAAAAAATTTGGTTTCAAGTTAGGTGAAGGCAAGCACAGTCTTGGATAAGATTCAGAATATTATCCTTACATAGACCCCCCCCCCACACACACACACACACACACACACACACACACACACACACATTATACATATCTCATTTGGCAGGAACACATTAAAGTTTTAGAGACATGTTTGTGGAAATACTTTGTACTCAGTGAAGCTTTAACTGGACTCTTGTGTTCATCAGAATGGTTTGCAGACTAGTTGATAGTGACAGAACTGGAGAGCTCAGCGCAAATGTAGTGGTCCTGCCATGCAGTGGATGATAGCGTAGCTTTTCTCCCTCATTTAATACTTACTGTCTGGGGTCTACTCTTCCTCTTGCCATCCCTTCACCCCTTCCTCTTTATTTTTCTCTCCCGTCCTCTGGCCCGCCTGACTGCAGCCCGCCCGTCACCCTTCACATCAAAACAACATTCTCCTCCATTTCTTCTTCTCTTTTTTCCCCCCACATATCTCTGTTGACTTGCTCTCTTTTTTCACTCTTTTGCTCTTTCTTTCTTTTCTCCTGAACCTTCACTCCTCCCAGGGGATCCCTCTCCCATAGCTGACAGTCACAGACCCTGATGCCCCCTCCCTCCATCCACCTCCCACCACCACTACCACCACCACCACCCATTCCTCCTCTCTCCTTCTCGTTCTGTCGGTTCTGCCTCACTGCTCTCCTACACCCCCTCTGAGTGTCAGCCCCCCTGCTGCAGAGAGAAAGACAGAGAGACAGAGAGGGAGAAGGCGAACAGCAGAAGAGAGTTGCTTGCTTAATGAAGGTATGATATTAGACAGAGTGAACAAAAAGGAGGATAATTTGCCTGAGAAGTGCTGAGATAAAACATGCCGAAGCTGGAGAAGCAAAGTTTGTAGATTATCTCCTCAACTCATTCCAGTCAGTTCAAGGATTCGGGCAGCTTTGAAAATTCGCTGAGAAATGTGTGTGTGTGTGTGTGTGTGTGTGTGTGTGTGTGTGTGTGTGTGTGTGTGTGTGTGTGTGTGTGCGTGCGCGTGTGTGTGTGTGTTTGTGTACAAAACAAGTTTTCTTTGTGCTAGTGTGTGTACTTATGTGTGTGTTTAGCTGCGTCTGTCAGGTGGGGTCGGGATGTTGTCTCCATGGCATCCCTGGGTGCGAACATCCTCTCCCTTGTCATCACCGTAGTGACGGCAATGTGTCAGGTTGTTTAGGAGACGAGGGGCGGAGGGGAGAGAGGAGGGGAAAGAAGGCTCAGGGGTCTCCCTGGTGTAGCTCGGTGTCAAGGTCACACACACACACACACACACATACACACACACACACACACTGTCAAAAACAAACACACATACACACAAACAATTGCAGCACACACATAAACATCCACCAAACCGAACACACACACATACACACAAATATGCTGTCAAACCTGAGGACAGGACGGGGTGAGCGCAGGGGGACAGGGTGACAGGGTTACCCATCTTTAGACGTGCTGTTCCTACATGTCCACTGAGAGTGTGTGTTTCTGTGTGTCAACCTATGGGTGTGTGTGTGTCACAGACTGAATGATTGGGAATACACAGAGACAACAACTTGTAAACAGAGTTGTTTTTTTGACTTTATTTCACTGCTGTTTGTGTCTGTCCCTTTATTTTTCTGCAGTAGATTACACACTGACCATGACCACCAGTGCAACTCTGAGAGAGAGCGTGAGCAAGAGAACAAGAATAGCGGCTGAGGATTGAAACACAAAAGCATCGTAGAAGGCGGAGTGGAAGGGAATGAATGAATTAGTCGTGGGTCACTGGTGATTCTCATTAAAAACAAATTACTAATGTTGAGGAGGGACAGCTGTGCTACTGTGGCTGGTTTCTAATGATACACACACACACAGAGGCACAAACACACAAATATATGCACACAAACAGACACACGCACCACCCCCTGGGAGCACTGTCACCCATAGTGTAGACAGACAAGAAAGAGGAAGTAGTAAAGCTAACTACAGCCCCTGAATACACACAGGCTCCAACAAACATCCAGTTAGAGCTTAGAGGATGTTTAAGAAGAGATGAGTTGATATGATGTGTGGCAAGAGATGACACAGTTACTGTAAGGGAAAGCCATGTATAATAAAAGTAAAACAGCTTTAGTAAGTGTGTGTGTGTGTGTGTGTGTGTGTGTATGTACTATTACTCGTATTTTAGTGACATGTCCCAGTTTGGGGAAATAAAATAAGTTCCCAGTAATGCAAATGTATTAATTTCACTATGAAGACTTGCTTTCAGGATAGGTTTAGGGTGGTCATAGTTATGATGCTTACTGGTGAAGGTAAGTCTCCTTAAGTCAGTGTATAATGATGGAAACATGACTCTGTGTACATGTGTGTGTACTCACCAGGTACCATTCCAGTGAGGGAGGGGGTGGAGTAGCTGCCCTGTCCAGTGGGCGGGACATGAGGAGGGTAGCCTGGCAGAGTGGTGCTGGCTAGATCTCGACCTGTAATCAAACACAAACACACACACACATGTTTGCTGTCATCAGCGTCTTACTGCTACCAACACTATTACTAACTTATCATCATCATATTAATACTTCTTTGTTTTGGTACCTGTGTTCATTGACCTTCAATTGTCCCTTGTTGGACCAGAAGACATTCAGCACTAAAACACATTTTCCAAAGTCCACTGTCAAATTCATTTAGAGAATAAATGCTATGAATACAGAGATCATAGTGACCATGGAGGCTGACACAATAGCAGGTAAATCACTGGTATTACTCATGACAACAATAATGACTGTATTCAGATGAATAAACTTGTGAAGTAGCTAAAAATGAACACACATTTTTATGTTATTAGTCATTCCTTCTGTGCTATTAAGAGGGGCAACTACAGTAAGAAGAGAACATCTTATTTGTCACTTAACACCCCTGACAGTAATTATATTGAAGATTCAAAATAAATGTTGTGGTGTTAAAGGGTTAAAAAAAAAAAAAGTCACCCTAAAAATATTAGGCTTCTAGCAGTGTTTTTTATTTATTTATTTTTTTTACTAAATCATGCAGGAGCATATTTATTCAGGACATCCTTTTCCCTTTTGTTTCCTCCCTTCTTGTTTTCCATCCCCTGGCATCTATTAATTTACCAAGTTCCCCCATCTCTTGTTACCTGAACCTCCCCCTCCTTCCTCTGTCTGTCACTTGGTGGATAGGATATATAACTGCATTAGACTACATGACAGTGTGTCGACCCAAATCATTTCTCTATGTTTGCACGCAGTAGACATTGGGAGTGCGCGGAGAGGGTGCCCTCCATTCATCATCATCATATACACACACTCAACCACGCACACATACATCAACACCCTCCTCCTTCACCCTGCTCACACACATTTATCATCATCATAAACAGCTCAGACTCTAACACCATCAGTCCCATTCACTTCCCCTCCACTTAACCACCACTAACTAAGTGAGGAGGAGGAGAAGGAGGGGGAGGAAAGGGGAATGAGTTTGGGAGAGGAAAATACAGAACATAAAAGACAAGAGGAACGGGAAATGGCAAGAAGCAATAAACAGGAAACAAGTAAGAGAAAGAGAGGAGGGATAAGTGCTAGAAGGTCAACAGCAGTGGTAGATAAATATTTCTTTATATGAGACAAAGTTAGAGAGGCAAGGCTGAGATGTGCAGAGGAGGGATGGTGGATATAGTAGACAAAGGATGCTGAAGATGTAGTTGCCAGGCAGGGGGGGAAAGAGGAAGACCACAGAGAAGATGGAGGACACGCAGAGGGTTGGTTCGACAGAGGAGGATGCTAGGGATAGGGTAAGATGGAGGCAGATGATCCACTGTGGTGACCCCTAAAGGGAGCAGCCAGAAGAAGAAGTTGAGTGAAATCAGTATCACAGTATTAGTTTTCGCCATTGCAAGTAAATGTTCTGTGTTCAAAAGTATTTTACAGCCTAATTCCCTCAGCCTTCTAACATAAATGCTTATCATTCAGTACGGCCACCTAGACCCATGATGTCACACTGTATATAGAGG
This sequence comes from Archocentrus centrarchus, assembly GCF_007364275.1. Lineage (NCBI taxonomy): Eukaryota > Metazoa > Chordata > Actinopteri > Cichliformes > Cichlidae > Archocentrus > Archocentrus centrarchus. The sequence goes on along the minus strand of NC_044346.1, from coordinate 21,034,485 downwards.
AATTTAAATGTTGTGCTATTTTGAGTAATTCATAAACTGCCTGAAAACTGCATCTTTCTTTATATTTGTTTAAAAATATGGTACATACATTGAAGAAAGCATAAAGAATGTAAACATAAAAACGTTGGATGTAGCATATTGGCATGAATAGTAAAACCACTGCTAAAGCGCCTTGAACCAGTATTACAGATAATGACCAATAGAGGGCGACTCTTCTGGTAGTAAAAGCATGTCTGAGTGTGTAGTCTTTGAGAAACTCATTCCACTGCTCACTTTATTTATTACCTCAGTAAATGTTTTCCTCAAGAGTTTGAGTTTTTTTTTTTTTTTTTGTCGTATTCTTCAATGCTGCATGATGAAGAGAAATTATGATTCAATTTAAAGAAAATAATAAACAATAAGCAGGGTGTGCTTTAGGGTTTGGCTGCTGTGGTTTTCCAGTCAAATCTACACCTTGCTTGTTCAGCTATTGGTAGTACATGCATCTACTCTATTCATATTTTTTTTTTCAGTAAGCATGTTTTACATGGGATACTAGCCAAAATTAGTATCAGCCAAATTCAGCCAACCAAAGTAGAACAATGCTGTTTTAGGCTAACTGCTGCTGTTGGCATACTAATACATTGGAATAAAAGGATTTTTAGCTGGTCAGGGCTGCTTTTTGTCATCAATTCTGTTCATAACTTTTATGGACCATTTCTAGGCACAGCCAAAGGGTGGAGGTATCACGATATCACATCATCTGCTTGGCAGATGATGTGGTTTTGTTGGCTTCATTGAACCATGGCCTCCTCTTGCACTGCCATGTGAAATGTCTGGGATGGTAATTAGCACCTCCAAGTGAGATACAGTGGTTCTTAGCTGGAAACAGGTGGAGTGCTCCCTCCAGGCTGGGAACCAATTGCTGCCCCAAGTGGAGTAGTTTTAGTATCTCAGGGTCTTATTCACAAGTGTGTGTGTGTGTGTGTGTGTGTGGGGGGGGGGGGGGGGGGGGGCAGGAGACTGTCAGATGGATTAGGGCAGCATCTGCAGTGATGTAGATGCTATACCAGTTGCTGCAAGGGAAGAGAGCTGAGTGTGAAAGCAAAGCTGTCAGTTTACTGGTTGAGCTACATTCCTACCCTCACCCTACTCTATCCTCACCTCATCAAGGAGATGAGGGTAGAAATGAGCTTCCACCAAACGATGTCTGGGGTCAGCCTTAGAAATGGGGTGAGGAGTTCAGTCATCTGGGAGAGGCTCAGAGAAGAACTGCTACTCCTCCACATTGAAAGTAGCCACTTGAGGCAGTCCAGGCAGCTGACTGGGGGCTTCCGGGATGCTTCTTAGGTGAGTTGTTCTGGGATGAGGTCCCAGGACAGACCCAGGACAAGCTGGCGAGATTATATCTTTTGATTGGCTTGGGAATGCATTGGCTTTACACAAAAAAGATAGAGGAGGTGGCCAGGGAGAGGGAAGTCTGGGCATCACTGCTTAGATTGCTGCCAGATAAATGGGAGATGGATGGATGGATGGCAACCCATCCAATATTTGTTGAGTCATTTCACTCAACACTAGATTAAAATTTTGAGTTTCATAAACATCAATCAAACATCCAAGTAGTTGAATGGCAGACCAACACTGCCATCTCTGTGGGTAATGTGGCCTACAATTACATTTTAGCAAGAATGATACAAAATATTTGGAAATAAAAAAATAATTGTTCATGTAGATTTTACTGTTGTTACAATTTTGCTCTCACATTGACCACCAGTCAACATCTAGCATCCCATCTGTCCATTTTCCCCAGTGTGGGAACACGGACAAATAGAGCAATAAAAGAAAAATAGAGCATTTGTGGTTACAAATCGACAAAAAATCTTACATCTAATCCTTTCATTTTTCTGTCCTCTTTATTTCCTATTTGCCTCTTCACTTCCCTCCCTACTTGTGTTTCTCCCTCACAGATTGCTTCTCTACTCCAGCCTCTCTCTGTCCCTCTCCGCTTCCTCTCTCCTGTCTCGTGTAGTAAAGTTTTTCTCGGTGTTTGATGCGACAGCGAGGCATTAGTGCAGACGGGCTACTCATCCGCTCAGGGTCAGTGCACAGGGCAAGGAGGAGAGGGAGGAGAGGCTGAGAAAGAGGAGAGATGGACTCTCTACAGCCCAACTTAGAGGGGGCAGACAGGGCCAGATCCTCTGAGGTGTGTGTCTGCGTATATGCACGAGTGTGTATGTACATGAAAGCGCACAGAGTGTATTTGTGCATATGTATGCCAGTTGTATTGATGTATCTGTTCTCCACAGCTTTGCTGTAGAGGTCAACGAACAAGTACAAGTCTCCTCCACGCTCACTTGCAGCTACAGATGAACACACATCCTCTGCCTCTCTTACTCTCATACTGTCTGCCTATCTAACTCTCCCATATCAAACAGCCATCAGAGCAACACATGTCAAACGTGGAGGGATCAAGTGTGTGCAGTGTGTCCCTTTGTGCATTTGAGTTATAGTAGTAGGTGAAGTTCAGGACAAAATAAAATGCTCCTACAGATTTGGAAATACCTCAGAAAGGAGGATTGAGAACATGAATGTTGCTCTACAGCATGTGTCCAGTGTATCACCACTTCAAGGATGCAATAACATTGCGTCAAACACAGACGCCTGATCCCCTTGAGGGAGCTCTATTCTCAGGGAAGAGACAGGCAAGGAAATGTATGCATAACATTCAGAAGGTGTGTGCGCAACAGAATGTGAATGTGTGTGTTTGCATGCATAAGCAGAAATGGAAATTTTATCTCGCTCTCTTTTCCTCACACACTCTGTGTCCCGCTCTTTCTCTCTTCCAGCACAAGCAGGTAATATTCCTCAGTGGTTTCAGACGGCAAAAACGAGCCCATTCCCAGATATCCCAAATTCCCAGCTCTATGATTCCCCTCATTACAGATGGGAACGTCAAAGCCTTGTCCAAGTGCTCCCTGGTCTACTCTTAATTAACCACCGCCTCTCCCAGTGCCCCTAAATGGAAAAAGAGGAATAGATGAGGCTTTCACTTTTCATCCATCCTTCCGCCTTTCTTTTCCTCCTTTCCTCTGAGTTTCCTTCCTGCTTTGAGATCCAAAGCGTTAAGCTCTTTAAGCCCCGAGAATTGTGGCGCTCCTGCCACTGCTGAGGTAGACTTAAAAAGCATTTACCTTACTCTGTGTGTGTGTGTGTTTTTTTTTTTTAAATACGACTGTCAGAGCTCCAGCTAAGGCTTCACTATAAAGTATAAAATGCTAGAGTTTTGTCTTCCTATTGAAATATTTTATGGCATTTTTATGTGTGAATTATGGGATCACACAGCAAGAGTTTAGCTAGGCAAACCATATTTTAATCCTGAAAAAAAAAATTTCCTTCCTTTCTCTCTTTTACTTTTTTAAAAATCACCATTCAGAAATTTTTTTATGTATCCACAAAGGAGAGGATAGTGATTTTATAAATCCTGCATTATCTCACTCCTCATCTCTGATGATTGGTTTATGGGAAATGACTCTTATAAATGTAATAGTTTGCACCACTGTTTTAGTCTCTTCCATTAATAAAATGTTCACAATAAAACATTCCAATTCTCAGAAGTTTACCGCCAAAAAAGGCAAAAGCAACACGAAGGAAAGAAAAGTGTACAGAAACTGAACAGGAACATGTCATTACCAGATGAAGCTGAGATTAAAAAATAGCTGTGTACAAACCTTTTTGGGAAAATCTAGATGAGAACCTTTTTATGTAGTAATTTCTTAATCAGGTTTACAAATGTCTATCAGAGCTTAAGAGTATTAGTGAGGTGTAATTTTTACCTGGAACTAGTGAGTAGGACTGTGGCCCGGAGACGCTGGCTCCTAACTCTGCCCCTGTGCCTGGGTTCGCCAAACTGTTCTTCATCTCGTCCAGTCCTCCTGCAAGTGAGGCCATGGCCGAATAATCTGACGTCTGTAAAAAAGCAGGAAGAGGAGAGCGAGTAAATTTATTAACAAATCAAAACAAGTACATGTGAGGCTTGCTGCTAAAGCTAACATGGATGAGGTGTTTGTTATATCCTGATACATTTCCAGCATGCTGCAGCTTCCTCATAGCGGAGAGCAAAAGCGCTTTAGCGCACACACGCACGCACGCACGCACGCACATGGACATACAGAAGCACACCTACAGCTGAGAGTTTATTGATCTGTTTACAAAGACAGGGATTTACTGTACAACCAAGTCCAACAGTCTATAACCACAGGATCAGCTTGCTCTTTCTCTTCATCCCTCTCACCCTCACACACACATAGGATCCATAGACACACTTATATATATCCACACAAACACGCTGGCATTACATAGACCACGGCTAACACAAAGCCTCTTGTCTCCCCAGATACCAACAAGAATAAGAACTGTGATCATCACAGCACACGTACACATGTTCTCCCAGTGGCATTAACCAATATACACACACACTAAAACTTAAAAAGCACATAGAGGAGGCTGAAGTGACAACACAATGTGTGGCTGACTAGTTGTACAGGTTATATTCTCTGTTCAAACTCTCATAAAAACTCTCTTTAGAAACAAAATAATACTGAATTTAAAGAAAAAAGAGGCTGAAAGGAAATAAAGGAACATATGATAATGGAACAGGAGAAAATATTTTACAGTAACAGTCAAAAGTTTGGACACATTCACAGTGTGTCCTGTGTGACTCTGATTAAAAAAAAAAAAAAAAAAAAAGCACAATAGGTAATAATACAAACACATGACAGGAGATGACCAAATCCATTCTATTCCTCAAAAATTGTCACTTTTGATTTCCTTTTCTCCAAATGTTGAATTCACAAAACAATAAATAGAAAACTAAAATCATACACTATGGTCATCCAGTACACAAAATTAAAATAACTCACTGTCCAAAATGTGGATTATGATCTTTGAGTAATACAGACAGTCTAGCTGAAAAGCAGTGAGATGGGTGGATAATGGAAACTGTCCGCTCACCTGTGTTTGACCTCACCACAGAGCCACTAACCATCCATCCTCATCCCTCTGCCAGACTTATGCTAGTGTGTGTGTGTGTGTGTGTGTGTGTGTGTGTGTGTGTGTGTGTGTGTGTGTGTGTGTGTGTGTGTGTGTGTGTGTGTGGGGCCAAGGCATTACTCATTTTGTGGGGACTTAAATCAGTGTACACAGTCACATATTGGGGACATACCCCTGAGTGGGACAAAATCCCCACAGTGCAAATAATTACATTTTAAGATGAATACACATTTTAATGTTAGGGTTAGGCAAGCAGTACTTTTGGTAAAGGTTGGAGTCATGTTTTGCCCTCTGAAGTCATGGATACACACACATTACTGTGTACGTGTTGTTATTTAAAGTGATGGCCAACTACATTAAGACTAAACAGAAGAATCTCATGATGGGCAAACGATCTGTCTGCTGACTTTGTGTGTGTGCATTTGTTCGTATATTTGCATGCTGTTCTGTCTGAGCATTTGCTAGAGGGTAATAATTTGATTGCAGAAACAAGAAAAAAACCTGTGCAGAAATGAGCTCAATTGTGCACAAATGCAATCATGAAGAGGCACTAAGAACAAAAAAAAGCTCAGAGCTTAGTATACAGCGCTGTACAAGCTTGGCTCTCATTCTTAGGCAGCATCAGGAGGTTTAAGATGACCTGTTCCTAAAACTGCAAAAAAAGGAAGGAACATCATAACTAAGTCAGCGTGGAACAGAGGTGCACCAAAAATAAAATAGGGAGCTTACAATTAAATGTTTAAGTACATTCTTGGTGACTTTGAAATTTATGTTCATTGCTTTGAGGCAAGTGATCATACTGTCATTTGGATAAAGTTTACGCATTTTGAAGCATACTCGACCAACACACTGAACCTCAAATTGTTCCTACTGTAAGACTTAAAAAATGAGCAAATTAAATATTGCACTTTATAGCATTAAGTTCCTTCTGTAGTTTTCCCTCATTCTGTTACTGTTAAACTATGTGTGTGTGTGTATTTCAGAGAGAGAAACAGTGTGTGTGTGTGTGTGTGTGTGTATACACTAATGACACCAATCAGAATTTCCTTTAGGTGATGAGGTGAGAGTTTTGCACTGACCCTTTTAATACGTCTGCATCTGTGTGTGTGGAGGTGTAAGTGTAGGCGTGTGTTTGTGCTCACTGACCTCTTAAACACCCCTGTGCTCGTCAACACACAACACAACCACTGGACTGTGACCTGCCAAATAAGAGCTTACGCAGTACACTACACACATCCTCGCTCACTCTCTCTCTTTCTCTCTCTCTCTTTGGACTTCAGACACACTTTTAAGCCCTCGTTTCACTCACACATCAAACACATCACACCTGTAGTTTCTTTGCCCAATCATATGTGCTATAACTGCACAGCCCCTCCACTGCCACCAAGACACACACACACACACACGCACACACCTTCACCCCCCCTTTCTCTTGGCTGCTCTCTGTCTTAGTATAATGGTGTCTAATGTGTCCATGTATCCATGGGTAGATGAGGGCCAGGCAACAGCAGCACCAGAGAAGAAGGGGTCTGCCGTGGTAATTGGCCATGATGAAGTTTGGCCAGTGGGGTGACAGGCCCGCTAAGGAAGATGGATCATTCTCATTCGCCCCCGTAAATGTTGTCAATTCCACCGCTCATACAGCACCATCAGCCCTCATCAAAGAGGAGGGACGCAGCTGCCAGGCCACGGAGGGGTTGGCGTTTGGGGTTGGTGATGATTGTGGGGAGGGGTTGTATAAGGGTAAGATGGAAGTAAAGGTGGCAGGGGGGGCGGGACCTGGTAGACATAAAGGGTAGATATAAAGAATATTTGTAGAGGAGGAATGAGGAAGCAGGAAATGGGACTGAAATGATCGAGGGAAACATTAATTGTTTAATACATTAATGGAACAGAGAAAAGAATGTAAGAGGAAACAAGCCAAGAAAAAAGTATGCTTCCACTGGGAAAATCTGAGCGCACTCTGCCACATTCAGGCCAGCAGTAGCATCCCACCAGCATTTTGTAACATTGTGAAATTGGTAAATTGAAGTTTTTTGTTTGTGACCAATGAGATAAAAGTTACCGAACTCACAAACCTTACATTGTTTGAAACGTGATCCAGATCCCTGACTCTCTGGGTCTGGATCACGTTTCAGTTCATTACTTAAATGAAGTTTCACATCAGCAGCAGTGCTCACTGTTTTCAGTGTTTTCTTTTCACCGTTTTATGTATAATGCAGCACTTTTTCTAGAATAAAGCTTCTCATTGGTTGATTATTGCTGCCTGCTTCACTATATTTTCCCCTTTGCTGTTACATCAATGGTGTCTTTTTGAGCAGAAATAACAAAAATAAAAAAAAAATAAATAAAAACCTAACATGCTATACACCTGCACAGTCCTTTATCATAACACTTAAGCTCTTTAAAATCATCTCCACAAAGTTTTTGTCTCATTCATTCTATCACCGTCCCACTTCCACACAGCAGGTACATCTGCTGAGTCAGAAATGGGACAAATGAGCCCAAATCAGCCTCTGACACACACACACACACACACACACACACACACACACACACACACACACACACACACACACACACACTGCACGCACACAAACATACAAATAAACACACAGGCAGACTGGCCCTGTTTGTACCATTTGCATAATAGTATTTCCCATTTTCACCACTTCCAAAATAGCCCCTGATTTCTCCATCTTCCACTCTCTCTCTCTCTCTCTCTCTCTCTCTCTCTCTCTCTCTCTCTCTCTCTCTCTCTCTCTCGCTCTGTCTCTCTTTCGCCACATTGTCTCGTGTGCTCCTGATGGAAAATTGCTTGACAATAAACAAATACAATTCCCTCAGTGGCCCACAAACTGAGGCAGGGATTGTGGGGAAGGAATTTATCTGCGCTCAAACTGAGTGTGGCAACACGGGGAGGATACTCATTTCCAAACAGGCGACTCATATGGAGCTCAACTCCATATGAGTCATGAGGCCGCACAATAACACAAAGTCTGATATTTTTCTTTCTATCAAACCTCACAGAAAATGAGAGACTATTCACGCTTAAAAGAAAAAAACAAGTTGATGTCATTGAACACAAATTTAAGCATGATCATTAAATACTTAAGTTTTAATTTATATATGTGTGTATGTGTATATTTACAGTTCCAGTCAAAAGTTTGGACACACTCACGCATTCATATGAATGGATTTAGTTCAGGATAGTTTATTAAGCTATTGCTATAAACTGATGAATTTAGCCCTATTTCTAGATTCCTAAGTATTTGTTTTCTCTTGATTCATTTGTTGTTGTGTGGCGAAAAAATGGTGGGGCAATGATGACATGAACCAGCTGAATTAAGATGAATTCTAGTCAGTTATGGTGATGATCTGAGCCCAAATGAAATATTTACAAGGTATAATGAATTTAAAAAACACACTGCCCATGGTCCTCATCAGTTGTGTTCCAGGTATTATTGAAAGCAGGAAGTACTGAGCAGGGCAAAGATATGCACATAGGTGAAATTATCTATGAAAATCAATTTTGCTCAGACTTTGTGAAATGCTGATGACTATTTAACATTTTTTTTCTGAGATCCCCATCTACTGTTGCTGCCCCTCTATGTCACTCATGGGGGATGTTTTGCAGTGAACACAGGGCATGAGTTAGCCCCGCATACATCCCCCTGCCCTCTCTACGGCACAATATGTCTGCTAATCTGCAGATTAAACTGGTCCAAACACATTCGGGCCAAACACATTTTTTTCAATGAAACTTCAGTGGTGCATTCTAAGATCTGCATCCTTTGCTGGAAGAAATGGGCTTGTGAAGTCTTTATCAGTTTGATGATATAGACAGAAATGAAAGATGTAACAGTCTGTAGGTCTGTTATAAGGAGTGGTAGGGTGCATTGTGAACATCTGACCTCTCTGTTTCTTCAAGCCTTTCACATAGATGAGGATATTTTTTTGGGGGGGGGGGGGGGGGGGGGGGGGGGGCACAGTGCAGAGAGAGCAGAGAGCAGAGAGAGCAGGGGAAGGTACACAGCAAAAGGCCACAGGTTAGACTTGAATCTGGGCAAAATGGAGACAATTTTGAGGAGAGAAAAATCGATAATATCAGTCTCCTTGATCTTTGTCTATATCGTAGTGTAAACTGTTTGGTACTGGGATGAGCATTTGGACCCAGGGCAGCACGGATGGGCGAGGGTGCTGTCAGCCCTGCTGATTTATCACCTGGATAATAGAAAGTGATTGAAGGGAAATTCAAATGAACTCTCTCTGACAGGCACACATGCAGACACACATACGAGCACGCACACATAAATTAATAGTGGGGCTTAATAGACTACAGGGAGAAGGGGAACAAGAGCAGGAGAGGCAGATGAGATAAAAGCATGGCTTGTTAGCGAAGAAAGATAAAGAAAAGGTCTGAAACAAACAGGATAGAAGAGTAACTACTGCTGACAGACAAAATAAGATTTGCTTGCGAGCAGCACTGCTTTTGGTCTCTTCAAGTGGGATGAAGGAAGACGAAATAATGAGTGAGCCTCGTGTTTTAGTGCAAGAAAGCTAGAAAATAATGAGGAGTTTGGCATAACCACTGAGATTAAAGTTTATTAGTATACCACCTGAAATTGAGCCTCTTGCTCTTCTGTCTTTACTTTTGTTTTTACTGTTTTCTGTCTTTGTCAGATACAAACAAACTGACTCACACTTCATAATAGACGACCCCATACACAACATCACCAGCAGTCTGTCAGGAATGTCAGTCACAACACAGTGTGACCCTCCTTGACCATAACCCCGCCAATACCGGCTAACGCACACAAACATGCACACATGTACACACACCTCAGCCCACATAGCAAAGAAGCTAAGCTGTGGCTGTCAGTGTGTCAGTGTTAAGGGTATGACTGTCAATCATTTCCCTCTGGGAAAAGGGGGGTTAGCAGAGGTGGAGGAACAGATAGTCATGTAGATTTTTGTGTGTGTGTGTGTGTGTGTGTGTGTGTGTGTGTGTGTGTGTGTGTGTGTGTGTGTGTGTGTGTGTGTGTGTGTGTCTTTGGGTCTCTTTGTAATGCAGTTCTTAAAGCCAGTTTGACCCCAGTTTGATTCCCCTATCCCAGACGCCAACCCCAGTGGCTTGACCGGGCTCAGAGAGGACACTGACCTATGAATCATGGGTATTATAGTCTTGAGTCCCAGTCTATAGAGCTACTACAGCCAATCCCTGTCGACCTCTCGCCCTGTGCCACTCAAGTCCCCATGTCGGTCAGAGGAAAGTGAATGGATTAAAAAGCCAAACTCTGCCCTGTAGGTCTAAGGCTGCAACCTATTTATGCTTCCATATACTGCTACTCCTCTAGAGTTTGCTTGTACTCTTGCCCTTGACACTGACTGAATAAATAAACCAGAAGCAGCGGCATCTTGAAAGCTTGTGGAAACAAAAATGTCATTTTGAGACAATGGCCAAATATTTCCTTAATATTGACTGTTGGGCCGCTGATTAGAAGGCATCTGAGAAATGGTAGAGAGAATACAAATGATGGCTTGTCATCATTTTGTTATTCAGCATACCACTTACACCTGCCTATTCCACTCAGATTTACATTAATTTTCTCCTGAGAAAGGGCGGGAGGTCAATTTCGATGCAACATTAGGACACACAGACACACCCTTTCTCGCTCTCGGTTTTCTCATCTTTTTTTTTTTTTCCTCTCGCATGCAAACGACACACGCATATGCAGCACATTCCCAAGATGCATCAGCATGCGGATCACCACATCACCGTCCCTCGAGCAGCAGGAAGTGATGTCATAATGAGAGTCAGGTCAATATGTTCATTAACTCCTGCAGCGTGTCTACATTATAGGAACATCAATAGAGCAGGTCTGACTGGGTCTCATCACAGTGTCTATCAGACCAAAGAAACTCACAGCGGTCTGTCAGGCTAACAGCGAAAACACAACTTGATGCTGACATTTGCAGATCTCACAGCAACAGAGAAGAACTGGGAAAAAAAAGAGGATGAATGCAGTGCTTATATAGAGAAAGCTTTTGAAATTGGAGAATTGGCTGTGCAATATGACAGCAGTCATTAAGATTGACATGGCATGGCAAGGCATAGCAGGCAGGCTTTTTTAGCTAAAAAACAGAGAAAAGTATTTTATATGACAATCAGATAAACCTTAAACATTAACTGGTAAACTGTTCAACAACAAGAATCTGCTACAGATCTGTAGCTCACTGATTTGCTTGATGTTATATCGTTATGAATCAAGGACTGCCCTGTGTGATACATTACACGTTGAGCTTTCCTCCTGTACATTTTTCACTTTCAGCTATGGAAAAATGTATTTTGCACCTGTGTCCATTGGCTAACCCAAATAACTGTCACATTGGTGGCAGTCTGAGACTCCTGCACACGCGCTTTTTAAATGATGAGGCTTGTATCATTCTATAATTTTGTTATCATCAATGAAAAGATCGAAAGCAACAACCTTAATGTTAATCTGGTTTTCATTTCGAGGTTTCAGGTAGGTGGAAGCTAACATTACATTACATTACACAACATTATAGAGAGGAGGAGAGGCCTGACAGCTACTGCATTACTTTCCTAACCTCTGTACTATGGTTACAGCTACATCCCAGGTGGCCCACGAAATCTTTTCTTGACTAAAACCAGTCATAAAGAAGGGCCACGGCACAACAGGATAAAAAAATGTTGGTCTTTGAATAAGGAAAAAAAAATGCTTGTTGGTGGGGAAACATTTTTGTTGCTTTGGACCTTTTCATGGGTTTGTTAACAGAAAGAAAAAAAAATGGCTGAGCTCAGCGAAAAAAGTCTTATAGGATGCCTGAATGACTGTTGTGCTGCGACACTGACTTGAAATACACTGCTGTGTCTGGTGGCCAAATGGGGTGATAACACAGGAGACGCCACTTCTGCTTTAGTCAGCTTCTGTTTATTTTTTATGAACAGTTATCTCCTGTCACAGCCCCTGTTTTTCATTAGCACACACTACAGGCTTGTTGACTCCTAACCTCTTCCCAACCTCAGCCTCAGCCCAGAGCCTGCACGATGCCTCGCCCTTACCTTGCCAGAGTCAGGGCTCACATAGAGGTCAGAGCTGGATTGGATTGGACAGGATGGCTGTCTGTCAAAGAGGCGGTCCAATACCTCGATCTGCTGTGGCGAAAACAGCTCCCCTCTCATCTGCTTCCTGAGGAAGTCCCGCCCACTGTGGCCATGTCCATTGGCCAGTGGTGACTCCTGCAAACCTGCATAAAGAAGAAAAGAGAAAGCAGTCGGGGTTTAGAACGGCTGTAAATGTAGAATTTTTAAGAGAGGCGTGATAACTAAAAGGAAGGGGAAATGAGTAAGATAAAGGAAGCTTTTGTGAGTCTGGTTTGTATTATGGAAAACCGAGACAGACGGCGATAGAGGAATGAAGTGAGTAGTGAAAGCGTGTGTTGACAATATAAATTACTAAGGCAGATGTGGAGAAAGAAGTTAGCGGACTCAAGTGAACTCCAGTGAACTGATTTAAGACTGAGTGACTTCATAGATTGTGGAGGCTCAGAGAAAATGGTATACAAATGCAATCCATTACCAAGCATTCACTGTCTCCCCTTCTTCATCTCTAAAAAGTACACTCTCTCTTCTCATATATACACACTTGTCCATCCCTCTTGTCGTATCACACATACACACACACAGCCACACAAATATATATTGCCGCGGTATCAGTATTAGACTGTGAGCTCTCGTATCCTGCAGTTATTGCAAGGCTGAGGGACTGAACGAGACAATTATAAGAACTCTGAAGAGTCGCGGCCCACAAATGATTAGAGAAGAGAGAACGAGAGAAAAAGATAAAGAGAAAAAGGGGATGAGGGTGAAAATCCCCGCTATAGAGCCAATTCATCGTTCCAAACCACTCCTGAGAGCCTATTTTAGTCCTGGGGGTCACTGTGTGTTTGGTGTGTGTCAAAGTGTGTGCATGTGCGTGAATGTGTGTCCAGGGTAGTGATATGACAGACAGGTGGAGAGGGGGGGAGGGGGCCTCAAATGTATATATATATTTTTTTTCCATTTGGACTGAAAATACAGATTCATTCATTTGCACCAGACTGGCCCTAACGATAAAAGAAAGAAAGAAAGAAAGAAAGAAAGAAATATGTGTATTTAACCTCAAGGGATAATTGAGTCTTATGTAGAAATACAAGTTCTGTAGTTTGGATAAGTTTAGGTAGTTACTGAGATCTGAGCTAATCACAGAATCAGTTTCCCTAACTGTGACCACTAGCTTTCCCTGACACTACACTTCTCTAACACTGTCAGCCTGGGTGTGTTTTGCTAGTTGCAGTAACAAACTGTATAAAAAAGAAGATAAGTAAAGTTTGGACTTTGGCGGAGCCTGTGTGGCGTAAACACGCAGAGTTTATAATGGCCAGTAGGGTGCAGCTCCTTTGGCTCTCAGTCACTAGTTTTCACATCTTAATAGATAATCGTGTTCATTTTTGTAAATTATGGTCCAGTTTGAATAAAATTAGGACTCGATTAAAAAAATTTATCGAAATAAATAGAAGCTTTGTAATTAATTAATCAAAATTAATCACATTTTAATCACATTTCAATATTTAACTTGAGGAATATTAATTTAAGTTTGGTTGATGAATGAATCAATAACCATAAGCTTAAACTTCAAAATTTTGTTTATTTTCCCACCAGTCTACTACACAGACCAATGAAGGGTGGAAGTGCTCCAGTGATAAACAAACGGGATAGTTTTAGTCAACATTAATGTCTCACTTAATATAGTTGGAAATTAATCATTCGCTCAGCTGTATTTCTTGATGTTGAGATGTGTTATGCTTGTTTTAACAGCTTATTTTGAATAAAAGAATTAAAATTAAACCACAAAAAGGAGAAAAGTTCGTTCTCCGTTTAACAGCTGCTTTCACACAGCTGTGCTTCGCACTCACGTTGCTAGGCGACATGAGCTATGCAGAGGTGAGGGCAGCTGATATGAAGGCTAGTCGCTCACTTCCGGCCTTTGCGGTCTTTGTGGGCTGCGAAGGACCACGTGTGCCGGTTCCTTCGAACGATGCGGAGCCTGAATTTGGACATTGTGCGTCAATATAATCTGTATGCCTGGAACTTGTGCACTGAGAAACGTTCCACGGTGCAAAGTGCGATTAAAATGCGTTAAAAATTTTAATTCGTTATTTTCCCCGTAATTAATTAATCGAAATTAACGCGTTAAAGTCCCACCCCTAAATAAAATAGATGACAAATCAGGGTATGATTCAGGGCGTGGCTACTTTTGTAACTGACAAGTAACTGAGATTTCATTCGAAGGATTGTTTCTGCAGCAGATAAATCAAAGGATGCAGCAATATCTTAACTATTAATTTTGTGTTGAGGATGAGATAATCTCAGAAACTCTTTTGGCTGATACTGGATGCCGAGTGGGCACTCACAAGAGTGTTCTTTTCTTTTATTGAGTTACAATATAACCCTCACCCTAAAACTTCTAAAACACATTTCCTGTGCTACAGGGTTTTGATTAGCCTAAGGATACCGCTGTAGCTGATCATGTGTCACATAGCCTAATTTATAGGGATAGAGGAATATTGTAGTGTCTTTACCTTAAAATATAAATCTCCTTCAAACAAGTGTTGTTGTGAACTGGCTGTAAATAATGGGCTCCAAATGAAATTTAATGTATTTTTTTTAAGTTAAAAAAATGGGAAGGGAGCTGCAGAGTGAACTCCATTCCTTATAACTTCAACTTCAAAATTACAAATAGCAAATGACCAGAGCAGTCTGCACATCTCCCTCTGTGTGTATGTATTTCATGCATGTTTTTTTATACATATAAGACGTATAGTACTCTGCAAGAACCACAGACTAGTTTTACTTGAATAATCCTATTCATACTTCATTTGTTTTAGCCTGAGTCGGTCCTACTTTAGCTGTACTGCAGTTGCTGTGTTTAGATATAGTAAAAAGTAAGAATTCCTAAAAACATACTCTGAAAACCTGAGGTTTTACAGTGTCAACAAATATTTATTGGTTTAAAGCAAAAGATTAGACACATTGTAAACTAGTTTAGCTTGATTATCCAAACCACCTTACATGAGGAAAATCAAGTGGTTTGGGAATACACCTGAGGAGTCAGAAATGATTTCTCTGCACATCCGCACATCTAATCAAGAAGAGCTTGATATTATATCCGAGTAGTGGGCAGAATTATTAAACTAAGCCCCACATTAATGTTAAAACATTTGGTAGATTGACATATTTAACCAAACACTGTGGCAGTGCAGTGGTTTGCGCTTCTCTAAGAAAGAAAGTTCTGGGTTTGAAGCTGTTGGTGCGCTGGGGCCTTTCTGTGTGGAGTTTGCATGTTCTCACTGCGCCTGTGTGGGTTTCTTCCATAGTCTAAAAGGTTTTAAGTTAACTGCTGATCCCAAACTGGCCATAGGTGTGAGTGTGAATGTCTGTCTCTCTGTGTTAGTCCTGTGACAGCCCTTCCGGGATGGGTGGATGGATGATTTACAATTCCAAAGTTGTATAACAGTACCAAAGCTGGCTGCAAAATGTTTGTTTCCAGTTTGAGGTGTGTTAACCAAATTTCAAAAGTTGATAAAATGATCAAAATACAACAGTGGCTTTGGCCAATTTCAAAGACTTTGAGCAAACCTTTAAATCTTCAGACAGTATCCAGCTCACACTCACACAGTGCCATGTCACTCACAAAACCTCACTGTACATTTTCAGTACACAAAACCCTCTCTCACAAACAGAGGTTTGATCGTAATCTCTCTCTCTCACACACACACACACACACACACACACACACACACACACACACACACACACACACACACACACACACACACACACACACACATACACCACCCATATACAGATGCTGGGAACAGTGTGAGTATATGGTCCAGGTCTCTGGTGACAGACCAATCAGGGTGGGAGATAAAGCCAGTATGATGCTTTAGCCTGGTAACCCAAGGCAACCCATTTAATCCCACCGGCCAGTCCCCATGATGGAATTCAATTGATCAATCATGTAGCTCTGATGGCACCATTTCAGCCAGCTTATTGCTTTCTGCTTTCTCTCTGTTGCACACACAAACTCTCTCATGCACGCACGCTCATGTGTGCACACACACACACACACACACAAGTGCACCCTGAAAGACTGACCCACGTCTGTCATGGTGGAGCACCCACAAGAACCAGAGAAAGACAGAAAGGGGGAGATGACAGAACCTACTGTAATCGAGCAGTAAGAACAAAGCTTTTACTTATGATAATCAATATTGTCCATTCATCTGTATGAATGTGTGTAGATGTGTGTGCGTGTTTCTTGAGGTGTGTATGCGTGGGTCTTGGTATGGATGTGGTTGTGGGTGGGTGGGTGGGTAGCTTGATATCCGGCTGGTCTCATTGTATCCATGGATGGGTAAAGAAACTCATTGCCGTGACGGGTTAAATCCTATTCACTGTCGGATGCACACACACACACACACACACACACACACACACACACACACACACACACACACACACACACACACACACACACACACACAGCAGCCTCTATCTCTGTGATTCAGTCTCAGAAGGGAAGCGCTTCTCTTCCCTCTTTTTCAGAGCAGAACAAAACAAACAATGAGCCCTTATTGTTCTCTCCTTTCTGCCTTTTTCCTCTCTCTTCCGCCTTCTCTGTCTCTCTTGCTCTCTCTGCATCACCGTCTTCTTCCATAACGGCTTGCTACTGCCATTTTTTCAAGAACCCAGAAGCAGTTGAATTATTAAATCCAAATACCCTCAAGAATTAGATGAGTTGTCACTTATTTGTCTGTTTCACCACATTCTTGTCTGCAGAGGGTTGGACACAACCAGTGTGCTCCTTTTTGCACTTGACACAGATTATCATACTGATAGCACAAGAGTCACAAGTCTGACCTCACAGCCCCAGCCCTTGCCTGCATGTGTGTGTGGTTTTTTTTGTCTGTGAGAGTGTGTGTGCCTGATCCAAACTCTAGAGATCAAAGTTTTGGTGAGCCGGGAGGAGCTAAGAGTGAAGGGCAGAGATCCCCTCCCTCTATACCGCATCTCTTGCTCAATCCCAGCATCTTTTATTTGGTAAGCTGCTGCATGTCACAGTGGATGCACAAGGGGGCGAGAGGTCAACCTGGCATTCTGGGTAAATGCCATTGGAACTATTTCTTGTTGGTGCAAAGGAGTATTATGAATGACTTAAAAATGCTAACAGTAGATTTCTCTCACAGGTTTGAAGAAAAAAACCAAAACAAAAAAAAAACAAACAGCAGTTCCTTTAGTGGTTGGCCCACCTGTCCTGGATTCCACATGCATGTTGGATGCTTGTGCGCGCACACACACACACAAGCAGCAGCTTCAATGTGTAAAGTGAATAGGTTAAGGTACAATAGTCCCCTTTTGGCCCCAGAAGTCAAGTTCTTCCATTCAATCCCATTCATCTCCTTTCTGCCCCTAGTCACCCCCAACTTCCCCTCGCTTTGGCTGGGGGCACAGGTCACCACAGGGCTTTACCCCCACACACTCCTCCTACCAACACACACGAACACACAAATACACACACATGCTACTGATCCCTCCTTCCTGTGTTCCCATCACATGCACAGCTGGTGTTTGGTATGCTTGTATATGCTTATGTGTAGCAGGACACATTCACATCCTTACAAACATATAGAGCAGATATGATATGATATAATATGATAAACTAATAAACTAAGCATTGGAGAACAAATTCTAATGTAGATGTGCTTTTAGCAAATTGAAGGCCCAATACTGTTGACCAGATGGCATCCGGAATATCATTTGCTTTATTTATACCTCTGTCTCTGTAGATACATCCCACACTTGGAAACATAATCCTTTATACAGAACATTTCATTCCTGGAGGAAGCACAGTGTGCTGCAGGAAGAGAGGTGCTGTGGACGCCATCATGTAGCATTGAGAGACAGAACAATTGTTGGAGACACAAAATGGGTGGGTACCAAGTTAAAACTCAACTTCATGGTGAGTGACTGAGTGAGACTAAGAAATAAGAGACTAAGATGCAAAGAATACCACTGACTGACATATGGGAATTAGACAAGGTTACACTAGTGAACAGCGTGCCATCTACAGAGCAATGGACAAATCACTGTTGTTACCCTTGCATTGCCAGGCTAGCAGATGACTCAGAGGGACAGAATATTTTCAGTAATAACACGTAATTTTGTGGGCAAAAAGTACTTTTATTTGTTACGTTGTGTTTATGTGGTCACTCCACATGTCCTGTTACAAGCTTTTGGTTTAAGTGCATTGCTGACTTACCTCCAATTTGTAACTAGCTATACTGGTTTTCCAGCAGTGTTAAAGGACTTCATCTTTAGGAGATGGCCTGACCTCCCATACCAAATTGAGCACTTTGAGCAACTGTAGCTGCTGCTCCTCCTCTTTATCATATAAGAGGCTCACTAAAACAATATGGGCTGCATATTTAATAAAATGCCTATTTATTAGGTATGCAGACAGCACCGCCTTAGGATCATCAGGGGACTCAGCTAACATTAACCTGCTGTAATAAATAGATACAAATGAGAGAGGAGCTGCAATGGGTTTTGTTTTTTCCAAAAAAGAAAAAAAATCCAGGAAAATTGTAATAGATATGGGAAAACAATGCAAAATAATCTCCTCACGTCCTTATCATTTTGCTGAATTTCACTTTCATCCAGTGGCCTAACACAAGGCGCTATGCGGCAACACATCAGTTTACTGGCTCCAAAAAACAAAACAAAACAAAAAAACCCCCACTTCACTAAAAAAATAGGTCACAGTACAAAGCGATTCTTTTGCAGACTAGGCTATCACCTTCCTACATTTGTCTGAGAGAAATTAAAACATTGCTTTGCTTCACATATGGAAGGTCATGATTTATAGTACACACAGTCTCATTCCTGTGTATGTAAAATATTCACCTGTATAAGCTGTTTAGAGAAAAAGTCAACAAAAGAGCCTTGAGCGCTTGTTGATTTCTTGTATGTTACTGTAGCGTGCTGAACTACTGATGCCTTCCTTCTGTGTGTGTGTGTGAGAGGATGTCTGCAAAGACAGGCATATGGCTGTGAGAGTGTGTAAAAAGCTCGCCTTATTGTTTGCCTGTGTATGTGTTTGTCTGTCCATGTCCGTGCATGCTGTTCCCCCTGTCGCCCCTTGCTGTGTGTGTGTGTCATTATCCAGCGGGGGCTGCTCTAATGGAAGCTGTGATTAGCAATGCTGTTAATTAGACCACAGAGCCAACCGCGCAGACCTCTGCCACAGAAACGCTGCAGATAAAACACACAAGCAAAACGTGACACGGAGAGACATAATGCTCGAATGACGCTTTCTGAATGCTTCAATGAAACGAGAAGTGATACAATGTTTCGATTCGAACTGTGAAATGGAAAGTCCAGCGACAGTCATGAAAACCAGCAGACAGACCACACATGTAGCACACGGTGTAGTATGTCATTGCACATAAAGAACAAAGTGAAACAATAATAGTGCTAATTAGGCTACAGATATTCTCCTTCAACAACAGATCTGACTGCAGAGTCTTTCCTGGAGACAATACAGCACATAATGGTGTGGATTACGTTAATACTTCATATTATTCATGCCAAAGAGACATGGATTATAAGAACAATAAACCAGTGAGAAACCAGTTTCACTTTGGCCTTTCTGATGTCTTATTTCTAGCACAGCTGTATCTGATAATATTAATGATTCATTCATCACCCTGTCAGTGAACCTGCGCACACAATGTTGTTAGTTACACCTGCGATTTCATCCCAAACAGCAAAAATGTGAACATGACCGAGCAAGTGCCGTGATCCGAATCAAGAGGAGCAACTAAAGTCAAGGTTCCATCGAATTTAGTGCAAAATTGAACCAAATCTATCAGAAAAATATGAATTTGACTCATTTCTCTTCGGTTCTGTTGTGCAAATATTAGGCATGCTAATGAAGGTAAGTTAAGGCGTGCATGCGTGATAACTTAATGATTAAGAAATGTGGAAAATGTGAGGGAAAATTAGCCATTGATGTTTGTTTCACGTATTAATGTGAGAAAACGCAGTCTCCTCATCACATAACTGTTTTGTCTGCAGTAAATCTGAAGCTTCACTTGGTGTTTAAGTCTGTTTCCACTGCACTATGTCACATTTTGCTTTTATGGATACACCAACTCTTCTACCTCAACCAAAACTTTGAGGTGCGTTTTGACTTTTAATTAAATATTTGACATTTCCATGTTTCTTATGTGCATTTGAATCAGAAAGACAGAAGAAAGCCCAACCAGCTGATGATCTCTGAATATGATGAGAGTGCAAGTCGTGATTTTTGTGTGAGCTAAAACCTCATTTGTTGATGGACAAACTGTTCACATAGCAAGGCCAACTTTGATCCAAGGGATCAACAATATATGTGCGTATGTCTCTATGTCTGCGTTGGGTCTAAAGTCTTTGTGCTCTACTGATGGGTAAGTGGGCCGTATCCGAGCATATCAAGGTGCACCTGGGATTCACCTGGAACCTGCTGGAGTGTTCTGAAAATTCATCAGCAGTGGGAAAAGGATCCCGCACTCTGTCTGTGCATGTGTGTGTGTGTTTGTATGTGCGTCAGTGAGAGAGAGAGAGAGAGAGAGAGAGAGAGAGAGAGAGAAAGAAATAGCCCCCAGTGGCATTCTGTCACCCCCTCTCGCTCCGACATCTGGTCCTGTCTCATTTACCGTAGGAGACCATCTGTGTGATGGCTTTTTAATGCCACTGACACCCACACACACACACACACTCATAATCAGGCAAACACGTGGAGGCATAAAAGTGAACACAAATATATACATACAGTACATATGAGGACATACACAAGCTCACACATACATTAGCATGCAACATTGATCAAGTATGACAGCAGTATATGATCAATAGTGCATGCATAAGTTGGCCTCTCGGGTAGCTCTCCCATGAAGCTCTGTTAGTAAATAAATCTGTGTTTCTCAATGAAGTTGTTTGATTCAGATCTCCCACATGCATTAGGTTCTCATTCCTTGTGCAGCCACCAGAAATTATTTGCAAAGCAGCACATATGAAAAGCATAACGTTTAGCTCACCTTCATCCCTCTTCCTCTTGCCCACATCAGCAGCTGAGCTGATACCCAGAATGCCACTGATGGAGTACGAGGAACCAGCCGAGTCACTGGTCACCGCTGAGACCTGTGTGGCAGGCACGGATGTTGCTGCAGAGAGATCAAATGACAACACTTTAAAGGATGCACTGAGAAAACAGACAGATAACTGAAATAGGGAATTACTTAAAGTCATTGTCTTCTTGTTATGATCGAGCACAAATGAGGGAGTAAAACCCCTGAAGCAAACATAAACATGCACATTACTTTTCTCTTGAAGAACAACAATCCTTATTCAGTTATTTGTAACATCTAACATAACAGAACAATAAACCTCAGAGTGAACTGCACACAATTTAAATCATACATCTTAATTATTCCCCCATAACATCAACAAAGTTTCATTTTAGCTCCCTAAATTTCCCCTCAGATATACAAGCTAAATTGAAACTAAAGGAAAAAACACGAAAGACCGGCCTCTGTTAGTGCTTTGCTCTTTGTTGTCTCTTCCTTTAATCTTCCTCCTGGAGGAGACAAGTTCCTTGCCGGGTGACACGGCGACATTCTTGTCACTGCTTCAGTAACACACACACACACACACACACACATATACACAAACACACATACGCACGCAACCTGCTACATGCTGACACGCAGGCACAGGCTTAAACATACAGTCACTCACTCCTTGGTCCCTTATCTGTACCCCTGTAAGCGGACGTGGGGCTGAGTGACAGTATGGTATCCCAGGAGGGACAGAAAGGTGTGGAGACAGACATACTAATCCCCTCTCCCAGCAGACCCCCCAAACACAGAAAGACAAGACCGAAATGGGAATAAAGAAGAAAAAAAAACAAAAACAGGCAAACCAGAGGATCAAAGTCCCTTCCAGCCGTTACTCCTTTGCTAACGACAAGGAGAGTATAATGAATGCATATCCCTCCTTTTCCCATCACTTGATTTAGCACTTCAATTATCTGATTTTCCTTTCTCTTTCTTTTCAGTCTTTTTTTTATCAGAACGTAACGCTTTTATTCTGCAAATCCAAATGTTCAATTTTCCGCCTGGGAGTGGGACCCATTTATCTGTGTAATCTGTAAGCGTGTGCGTGCGTGTGTGTGTGTGTGTATGTGTGTGTCTCAGTGCATCTAGGTGTGTATGCATGCGCACGCGTGTGTGTGTGTGTACCTCTTAAATGTGAGTAAAAGGCAGGAGTCAGGGAGCAGTGTGTGTGAAATTAATTTAGATTAATAGACAATGTGTGATTATGAAGATATGAGAGACTCCGAAACACAATCCACTGCAGGGCAAAGTGAGGAAGAGAGAGAAAGGCTATCATATTTGTTTGTACTCTGTGATATTCATCGAGTAAAAGGAAATAATGTTTCAGTCATAGATGCGACAGATACAGTCTTTTAGTCTGTAACAGGATAATTATGTGAAACCTGACATTGTCAGTTTGAACAAAGGTTACAGGTCCTTTAGCAAAAAGGAATAATGAGAATCATCTAATAAGATCATTAATATCTGTCAGATTTTGCATTGTGTCTAGCTGCACTTACCTGCTGCTAATCCACTCAAACTTGTTTGAAAGCTAGTATGCCAAACAAAACTTGTAGCAATATGGATGAACAAAAATCTATTTAGGAATATGTAAAATGGAAATTTTGGTGCAAAGGTCACGAGAAGTCTGGTGCAGTAGGCAAGTAATAGTGCAGGACTTGTTACAATGTCTTTGTCATTTCAGTTGATTCAGTGATGCAAACAAATTACAACATGCCAATTGAGAAACTGTAAATGTGATCTTTTCTAGGGTGTGACTCATTCTGCGCAGCCTCACTCTCGAACTTGAATATGAACAGAAATGATCCGACTTTTAATCTAAATCTCCGATACTTAAACATTTAAATGCTTGCTAGTATTGCTAATCCAGGACCCATTTGAGAAGGAAATATTTCTCCAATACTGTGATATTGTAATGAATTAAGTACTCTCACTGACCTGTTTATGAAACAATTATATTCAGGATGATATGGTTTCATGCTATGGATCCCTTTATGTTGATTGTTGTTGTCTAGAATATTGTACCTCTCTGTGGTTACATTGTTGCACGTCATCCTGTTACAAACGCACCTGTGCACGACTGTGACGATGTTACCAGTGTGCTTTCAGTTGAAGATGTCAGAACGCATTGGCCAAGAACACAACGCTGATCACGTAACCACCAATTTTATATCTGCCCCTCACGTCGTTGTTTGATCTTAACCTACCTTACTGGTTCTTCGGTCAGCACTCAGTTTGCCAAAAAGGGCAAAATGAACCTAACCATCACACAAAACTCTGGTAAAAAAAAACAAACAAAAAAAAAACTCTAAATGTACTTCTTAAATGGAAAATGATATCTCTATAGCTAACTGGAAAGATTAAATTCTAAATTTGAACTCTGTGGCACATAGCATCACGTGCTGTCTTCATACAGGTCCAGCAACTCATACGTTTTCTTGTTCAGCACAGAGCGACCTCTCCGGAGAGATTCACACAAAAACGCTTCTTTTGTTAAAACAAAATTTTTGCTTTGATGGTTGAAAACACGATTTTAGAACAGCGACCTACCTAAGTTGTGAGCCGACACTGAGCCCGTTTGACCAGGCTGCTGCTGAACCTTAGTCCGGATGATCCTGCAGGAGGAGAGAGGGGGTATTAGTGTGTGTGAAGTGGCTTGTGTGAGTGTGTGAGAGAGATCCTGAGTGACAGAGAGAACATGACCATCGTGGGAGCAAAACTCTGTGTGTGTGTGTGTGTGTGTGTGTGTGTGTGTGTGTGTGTGTGTGTGT
This sequence comes from Archocentrus centrarchus, assembly GCF_007364275.1. Taxonomy (NCBI): domain Eukaryota; kingdom Metazoa; phylum Chordata; class Actinopteri; order Cichliformes; family Cichlidae; genus Archocentrus; species Archocentrus centrarchus. The sequence continues at coordinate 21,010,402 of NC_044346.1, read as the reverse complement.
GTGTGTGTGTGTGTGTGTGTGCGTGTGTGTGTGTGTGTGTGTGTGTGTGAAGTGGCTGAGGCAGGCTGACATGGCAGAGGGGCCTCACACTTCCTGCTTGGCTGCTCATGCAAGCCTTTTCTTCCTCTTTCCTTTCCTTTTTCTTCCTTTCCTCCCCTTTTTCCTCTCCTCTCATTTCCTTTTCTCCCATTTCCTTTCTTTCCTTTCCTTTTGTGTCTGTTTCTTTCCTTACCCGCACACACCTTCCTTCCCTTTTGTCTGCCTCTTTTGCTCACTCTTTCTCTCTCTCTTATTTCACTATCCCTGCCTCTCTCTCTCTGCTTCTATGCTCAGGGGAAAGGGTTGTCATTGTACCATCGTGTTGAACCACTGAGCTGCAGCCACTTCATACATATGGAGACTGGGGCCTCTTTACTATTCTCTTTTCCACTCCCAGACTCACACACGCATGCACACACATAAAACACAGAATATTATATTGCTCTGAGCTCTACCAGTATGCTGTACCTGTTGCTATATGTCCACACTCAAACAAACATACACAAGGCATGCAGACTCTCATACCTGTTGATGGAGCTGACACTGGGAACGCTGTCGTTGTCACAAACTCTCTCTGCTAGGAGCCTGTCCCGGATCTCCCAGGCAAACATGGTGGGGTTTTGGCGTTTGTAATCGGCGATCTTGTCGACCACTTTGGGTGTAGCAACCTTTGGTTTGGATCCCCCAATTACCCCGGGGCGAATGCTGCCCGTTTCATAGTACCTGCCAATTGAAAGATGCTTTCATTGGTCACACAGGGAGGAACAAGAGGACGAATTAGTAAAAGCTTTTGGAAGGTGAAATCTGTAAATTCTGTTTTCAGTTGTCTGTTATTTTTTTTTTTTTTAATGCTTCCAGCACCACAGATTGATTGAAATGTGCTGTAGTACATAAAATGAAAAAAAAACAAATCCGAAACTGGAAGAAAAAAAACAAAATTCTATACTTTTCTCATTTTTTCAAACATGCAACAGGTGTGGAATCATCTCTTGAGAATCTTTACAGCACAACGATGGTGAATGTCAGATCAGCTCAAAATAACCTAGTATCTATGTTCATCCTGATGAACTAACACAGAGTGCAACAGCATGGCTTTTCTCTGTGTTTTTAACAGTGGATGGACAACAATGTAGGTCATTGGCAGAGAACAATAATATACAAATTTGAAGGAAATTTTTAATTGGAAAACTACTAAATATCAGTGTCCTTGTCCTTTAACTCCTCTTTCTTAACTTACTAAAGCTGAAAACTGGGCAGGTCATTTTTGTGACAGCATTGAAAACGCTGAAATAATTATATTGAGTTCTGTTTCATTGATAAACCCGGCAGAAGGGGACTCTGGACTCCAAATAACCTAAATATAAGGAAAAAAAGCTACCTTCTGTTTTACTGCTCCTTTAGTTCACCTCTCCTGGTGGTAGTTTGAACATTGTTCCACTCAACCTCAATTCTTTCCCTCTGAGCTTTCCAACAGAGGAATGACCTTCCCTCTGTGGCCAGGACTTACACACCGAACATCCCACATACTCCTCCACATGCGCCTCCTCATTTTCTTCCAATGACAGGCAGCTACTCTTTTTTTCAAGCCCATCTTGTTGGTTAAAAAGGTTTTTGTGGCCTGTAAATCTTCCTGGTGCCCATACTCATGAGGTTTGGTGATCAGTGGTGATTCTTTCTTAATTTGAGCATAAGCTGAAATGAGTCGGGGTTTTTTGCTAATCTTCCAAAGGACGCATCCTTTTTTAATCTGAAATTCACCTTTTGCATCCTCCTACTGCAGTTTGGTGAGGAAATATTTTTCAGTGGAATTTCAAACATAACTTTTGATTTGGATAATTCTGACAGCTCAAGCTTCATATTGGTTTTGGCTGATTATTTGAATGTGTCTTGGCAAAGAATCACTTCACAGCAAAGGGCGATGATCACAAAAACAGTTTCAGCGTTCATGCACTGCATGGACTTGTGAATATTACATTACTCAGATAGCAATGAATGTTTGGCCCAAAGGTGGCTCATATCTGCCCACATGTGGTTTGACTGATCCCCTTGAATCATATTCAGTCTGGCTGCCTTAATTCAGCCACAGCTCTCCTTATTTGAACCAGATGCCAGATGTGTCATAACCTTTGGCTCATTTCTGGCCCACACAATATTTGCCAGGGATGTACCTGACCAGCAGCTGTGGAAAGTACCTCAGATGAGGCCCAAATCTGTCTATTATATGGGTGATATGTGCTTTAAAAATGTTCTTTAACCAAAAAGGTTTCTGCATTAAATCTAAATATTGCAATGACAAATATTTCCTCTTGAAAGCACTCTGACAACTTAATGATTGCATTGTTTATTTATAATCTGTTTATAATGCCCGGTTAGAGTTTGTAGCAATTGCTTCCTGTTTAGATAGCTGAGAAAACTGGTCAGATAACGCTGGTCTTAATTACTGCAAATTCTCTGGACTCGTGTTGTACATTTTTTGTCCTGTTTTAGTTCCATTTATTTCTGTTTTATTTTGTGTGTTTGGCTGAATTGACCGACTTCTTGAAAACAGAAACTCTGCTCTCACTGGTATTTACCTCGCTAAATAAAGGTGCAATAAACCGCTCACTGCTAGTTACATAATGTTGCCGGTTTTGCTGCAGATGTCAGAGTCAGATAAACGGCTAAATGCAATAAGTTCAAACACCTGTCACACAACAGTTTTAGGGCCCGACTCATCCTGCGAGCAGCTTCTGTTCTCTTAGTCAATTTCACGTTATTACGCAGCGGTTTGAAGAGGATGGCACTGACACACACACAGACGCGTGCACTCACACAGCCGTTTCATGTCCACCATGGCTATTTCATGAATGTATTTGCATGCAGACGGGGCATGAGGGGCAGGGGGTGGGAGGACAGCAAATGCGCTACACAGCTTGCAGAAACGGGGGGATGCTGTGTGTGGATGCAAGCTGTCAGTCAGTCTTAAACCTGCTGCTGCTCTCTCTCTCTCGCCACTGTACGGTAGAGTAATCCTTTCCGTGAAGATGTGAGTTCCTGTAAATGTGCTCTTCCTTGTCTTTCTTTCTGTGTGCGTGCGTGCATCCCTGCATGCATGCGTGCGTGCGTGTGTTGCACATTTTTGACTATTCACAGCTGGAGTATAAACACAGCTAAAGGAAAAACAATCTATTTTCAAATGGAAAACTATTTAAATTATTCACAGCTGAATCATTGGTGAATAAACGAGCATGGTTATTGATATCTGCACAACGATGAGCCAATACACACACACACACACACACACACACACACACACACACACACACACACACACACACACACACACACACACACACACACAGGGTGGTAGAGTTGGTGTTTTTGTTCTGCTGGCACCAGAGAGACAGAGAGGAGAGGATAAAACAACCCTCCCTCCCTCCTTCCATCCCTCGATCCCCTCTCCTCCCCCCTCACAGTAACGCTTCAGTGAGTTGAACGGCCAGGAAAGGGGAGAGAGAGAGAGAGAGAGAGAGATAGAGAGAGAGAGAAAGACAGAAAGAGAGAGAGAGAGAGAGACGGAGAAAGAGAGGCATGGGAGAACAATGAGCAACACATTTTTTGATATAGCTGAGGGTCGCTGTAGCTAATCCTTCCCCTCCGTCCCCACAAATGGTCTCTCTGTCTCTCATTCATTTTTCTTTTTCCTGCACTCGTCTTCTTTAACACGCCTTTTCCCTTTTGATTGTGTCCCTTGTTCATGTCTTTCTCCCATTCTCCATCTCTCTCTGTCTTTTTTTTTTTTTTTTTGGTGCAGAAATATGGTGCCACTTTCATTTTGATGCTAATTCCAAAAAGTGATGAATCTTTTCCCTTTTGTCCCCCTTTCTTCTCTGAGGGACGGAACGAGCAGGGATTTACTCTTGAATTTAGCTTTGAAAAGGCAGAAGGAGAGATGGAACGAGAGAGAAAAGGGGAGTGAGGAGAGACACAGAAATTTGGAAGGGGTTTGGACAAAAAATACAGGATATAGGGAGAGGAGAGAGGAAGGTTTTTAAAAAAAAAAAAAAGGCAAGAAAAGAGCAGGGAACAGAGTGAGAGAAGTAAGAGGGAAAGTGAAAATGGAGGCCCTTTGGAAAATGCAGCTTGTGCATGCTGAGGAAACTGAAGAACACAGCAGAACTGACACTAAATGAGTCAGTATGACCTTACGGGAGCTTCAGTTTGACACATGCTGAACCAGCTTGTGTGTGTTCTTTTCACCTGATGATAAAAAACGAGCCAGACAAACAGAAGTAAAAGTAAAGTAAAGTAAAGGCAAAGATATTTTGTCATGCACTGTACTTTAAAGGTGAACTTATCATGAAACAATCTTTTAAAGTATAAATATGTAAAATAAATGATGGTATCATATGAGGAGGTAGATGTTTTTCACACCTCTGCTATCTGTCTGAAGCGAGGCAGAGCCCACACGAGTGTAGGTGTTTGTTGCCGTTTACCTGCCCAGTATCTTGCTGACACATCCGTGGCTGACTCGTAGCTGACGTGAGATGTCGCACGGCCGAACCCCTTGATGGGCAAGTTCTACTATTCGCTGTCGAACTACATCTGGGAGGGGTCTGCCATTTACAAACACGCCTCCGAGCTGGTTCACTCCGCCATGTCCTAGAAGAGAAGGAGAGTTTGAGATGGACAGAAAGAAGAAGAAGAAGAAGAAGAAGAAGAAACAGCCTTTATTGTCCCACAGAGGGGAAATTTGGGTGTAACAGCAGCCGCAGTTATTATAAATATAAATAAAGATATAATAATTCACACTATTAAGAAAAGAATATATATAAAATCAACAAACAATATTAACCTTAATACTACTAATAATAATAACACTATATACAATGTGCATGATGTGCCGGACTAAGCCAGTGAGGAGCAACAGAAAGAAATGCATTTAAAAAATAGCACTGAAATCAAAGATGAGCTTCTTAAAATGTAGCTGACGCATGCAAATTGATGAGATTATGAGGAGATAAGGATTTTTTAGTGGGTTTCAACTTGATGTCCAACAAAAGAAAACAGGAATCAGTGAAAAGTAATCATTACATCACTACTGTCCAAGGCCAAGTCTTTCATCTAATTATATTTTTGCAAAACGACAGACAGTCAGGCAGAGGAGTCAAAGATCTTGGATGTAACCTTTTCAATACAATCATATTCATGTTGGGCCATTATTCCTAAACTCACATCTGATGATCTAAAGAAAAGCTGACCAAGAGATGGTTCCAGTTAAAGGTTGACACAAGAACAGCCCAGTGAAACAACAGTCCTCTGAAACTGGCTGCTAAGGAGCTACGCTGTTTCAGAAAGAGGTAAAAATAATAATAATAAAAAAAATAAAAAAAACTTGTTTCAAACAATCACTGCACTTCCCACCAGCGTGAGGGTCGCAGTCAGGAGCAGCAGCCTAGTCTGGACTGCAGGAGCTAGATTCTACTGTCTCTGTTTTAATACCATCAGTTCTCATTCAGCAAAGTGATGTTGGGTCTGTTCCATTAACAGCTTGTTTCTGTATATTTACATTTGTTTGCCTGTGAAATTGTTACTTCAGCAACACTTTCTAGGCTACAATCCCACAGCTGTTGGCCCTTAGATGGAGTTAATTTACTATTTCAAATACATCTGTTTTCTCTCCTGCCTCTCATTTATCCTTCTCAGCATAATAATACTCTTCCAAAGTGCAAACTTTAGCCAATTTCACCAGGGGCAGGCTAAGCAAAGATTTTGAGTAAATGAAGGGATTTTAATTAATTATTGACCAAGGCCTTGCCTTGGCCCCTTTAGTGAAAGACACCACTAATATTCCCCCTGAGGGATGAAGGGATGAAAGTATAAGGAAATGAATGAAGGACAGCAAAAATAGAATAGGAGAAAAGACAGGCTGAACCTTTGCATAATTGAATAAACTTCTACTGTAGCCATAAGTCACAGAAAATCACAAATGCCTATTAGAAAGTTGCATAAACAGATTTAAATGGCAGCCACAAAGCGATGAGGACAATAAATAAAAAACTGGAAAGGAGAGTAATTTATATATACACATAATCTGCATCCATCTAGTTTCTTTCAGTTATCCTGTAGTGGAACATGTCCAAGCATCCACTGACTGGAAATAGATTGTGAGCAGGTCAGCAGCATATCACTGACGACACACTTAAACAGACTACGAGTTTCAGCACCATGCAAACAACACGCTGTGAGGCTCCAGTGAGCCAGGCCGAGTCAGAACCCAGGAAGTTCTTGATTTGAGGTGAAGGGATTAAACGCTGTATCCACCAATAGAAACACTGTATGTGAGCAGGAAACAGTGAGAAAGAGAAGAACTGGTTCCCCAATTTATTTATTTATTTTTTTGGACATATATGCTGTATGTTGCTCACCAAAGGCGAAGTTTAAATCAACTAGAATTTTTCTACCATTTAATCCACTGGCTTTTATATTACCATAGTGATTACGTCTTTAGGGGGAAACACACACACACACACACACACACACACTCTCACATGCACACTAATCCTAGCTGTGGGGGTAATAGATTTTAAACACATAACCCCAACAGGGATACCCCCTAAAACACCAAGCTGTCCCCTGAACCTGTCCCCCTGTCCTCAACTTCTCTCCATCAGCATAAAATAAAGAAACACACGCACGCACGCGCGCACATGTGCGCACGCACACACACACACACACACACACACACACACATGCACACACACACACACACACACACACACTGAGGTTTCTCCAGCATAAATATAAATAGGTCAATACGGGGAAGATAAATACAAAAATGTGAAGTGTGGAGAGTCTCATTCTGTGAAATCAAACAAAGCTATTTCCAAATGGCTAATGTGGTCGGCGACTCTCTTCTTTACTACTTTATTTTTTTCAGATAGAAGAAGTCTCATTATGCAAAGGCTTGCTGCAGAGTGCAATTTGAAAAGCAATCGCTCTTTATGAAAGACAGGAAAATGCAGACAGTAATATGCCCCTGTGAGCTGGGCTCAACCAACGCTCAGAGACGACCAGTATGAACTTCATCATCAGCTGTGTTTAAAGAATGGTTTTTGTTTACTGTGAAACATATGTATTCTCATCTTTCATATTTCTGCTCCCGTGGCTGCGGTAGGACACATGCTCTACACATTTAGTTGATTCATCAGAGGAAATACCGCAAAGCTGGTAAAGACTGTTTGCTTTGTACAGCCTAGGATGTCTTATTATCTTGGGTTTGGATGCCCAAAATTTAAAACAGAAATTTACAAACTGGAAGCACAGAGTTTGAAAGACTTTACACTGAATGTTTGAATGTTCAAATATAGATATTACTGAGTCACAATATATAAAAATTTTGCAGCTTTTGTGAAATTTACCCTGGACTAGGGACAAAAAAGCCCCTGTCAGTGAATGGGAAATGCTAAATCTCACTCTTTTATTAACTTGGCAGTGGTTTGGAAAATCATTCAGTGCTTAAGTAATGTGTTTTTTAAAGTTCTGTATGCAAAAGGTTTCTTTATGCTTTTAGTATTTCTGACAGATAATACTGCAGTAAAGTTACTGTGAGATGCACAGTTGTCTCTGAATGAGGGGGACAGTTCATCTGAAATGATAAACTTGTTTTATCCTGATAAGCTCTTCAAGAGTTGGACTGAAGGGTTCTCATTTTCTATTTTATTTTGCAAAATAAACTGTTCAGTGTGCTCTGTTTGATTTCCCCTTAGGGAACTTGCTGGCTTTCAAAGCCTTTTTTTGGGGGGGACCGCATAGCCTGCACAACATGACACCCTCTATCACCCTCGACCCACTGGAATTCCTCCAGGCTGCCACCTCCAACCACACTTTTATAAAATATGTTGACATGTTTTATGCATTTATTAGAAAGTTCATAATCAGAAAGAAGGAAGAAGAAATGTGACATCGCATCCAAGATCCTCAGCGTCCTCATAGTCCTTCACAGGCAGCCAGTAGTTGACCCTCAAGCTGGCAGGGCACCCCTTGACACTGCTCTTTTTGTAATAAATGAGATATCTGTTGATTTGCTGTGGCCGACTTTGCTGGAAACACTCACTGCCCAGTCCCGTTCAGCATATGCAGAACTCATACAGTTCCTCAAAGCATGAAAGAGTCAGCTGACCTCCATGGACAAAATCAGCTCTGTGACACTATTTCTTACATTCAGTGAATACTTTATAAGGTTGTGTAAATGCATTTTCCCTCCTTCCTCTCTTTATTATTATTTCCCATAACCTCTCAGTGAATAAAAGCCCCTTTTTTTGTAGGATCGTTTATAGAAGCCTACTGCGCTACATCCTCCTCACCAAAGGTATCTGCAGAGAAGACTCTCCCTCGCTCTCCCTCCCTCCGTCTTCCTCAGATAAGAGTAAATGAAATGGTTCCTTTCACCCTTCCTATCTGGGCCAGGGCATGAAATACGCCTTGCTTTGTAAAGAGATGGAGAGGAATGACTTGTGACCTACAAAAACCTCCAGATAACTATTTATTCACTTATCTGTGTATTTACTGTTGGCATTAGGCGTTCAGACTCTCACCATTCTTGGGGTAGGCTGTGTGGATTATGTGTCTGAAATTTATTTTCCAAGCCTATAAATACTGATAGGGAGAAAACGCAGATCTATAAAGGCATTTGTTTATCGGCTGTAATTCTCTGAATAAGCTATACAAGTTCTCATTTCAGAGGTTATATGCCATCTTTAGGCATTAGGTTAGAGGGAGGAATGGTGCTGGCCCAGAGCAAGGCTAATTTTGAGCTTACCTTTTTTTATTATTATTATGACAACCTAAAGGAAGGCTCAGAACACTCTGAAATTTCTCTTAATACTAGAAAAAACTATTTCTTTTCTTGTCTTTAAAAATAATTACAGAAGAATCTGGGGCTGATGTTCCCACAGCTGGGTAAGTCTTCTGACAGATGTCAGTAATTCATCCCTCTGACCAAGCAAATTAACCACTTGCTCCCAGAAATTCAATTAATAGCTCAGGAGATTTTGTTGCAAAATGAAGATTTTTTTTTTTTTTTTTTTTTTGCCAAATTAGGAGCCTTGGCCTTTAAAGGTCTTTCCAGAAGCTAAACCCTCTGAAGTCTCCAGAGGAGGGGAAGTGTTGGCAGAGGCAGCAGCTTCATTTTCACCCTGCTGAATCAGAGAGGGACAGAGACAGCCAAGGGACCAGCGGTCATTATGCATCCCTGTTGTATTTTATTTATTTACCCTTTATAAGAGCTGACTTAAGAGCCCAGCACCACCTTAAATGTTTGATTGATTCACTGTTTCCGGGAGGAAAAAATACAGAGATAAAGCAGAATATATTCGCGCTCCCCCATCCAGAAAATAAGGTCCATTAGGCTCTCTGTCTCTCTCTTCCAGCTACATTCCTCAATGTCTCTCTCACCCTCTGTCCACGAGGCTCTCACTCTCTCTCTCTCTCTCACACTCTCTCTCTCTCTCTCTCTCTCTCGCATCTCTCATCTGCCCCGTCACGGCCTGACGACTCAAAAATAAAGCAAAAGAGAAATCGCAACAAAACGCCACCGGTTCCCTCTCTCTTTTCTCTGCTCTCTGTCTTGACGGGGGGGGGGGGGGGAGACTAGAAATTACTTTTGGCCGAAAACCTGTTTGGAAAGTTGCCTGCGAGAATACAGATGAGGCAAATTTCCTTGAGCAAACAGTGAATAGATCGGTGAGATGTGCCAGACGGGCTTTTTGGACGTATAGCGCTATTTTGTATTTTCTTTATGTGAACAGGGGAGGAATGATTAATATTTGGGGCTCAAAAGAAAAAGTCGCAGAAATTAATAATTTAAAGTTAACTTCCTATTTTCAGTGATTACAGTGATAGACTTTGTGTCAATCTGTTGGATTAAGATTAATGTCTTTTTTGCGATTCTTTGCAATTGTTCCCACTCAGTGTGATTCTGTATTAGAAAGTCAGATCTATATTTCCTTTACGCTAACTCCTGAGTCTCTACGGTAGGCCACGGCCTCGCCTACTTAATATTCAGCATGCCTCTATTACCATTACAATACGTGATTATGAAATTCAACTCATTACCATCACAATTACCTGGTATAGATATTTTAAATATCCCCATTTTATGGTGTTGCTCGTGGTAGAAATAACTCTTTATAGTTAGTGAGTGCTCACGCTTATTATGAGCCAAATATATATATTCACGTTTTAATCAGTATTATAAAGGGCTGTATAAAAGACAAATGATTGTAGGGACTGGGACTTTCAGCAGAATAATAAAAAGAAGAATAAGTGTCAGGCCTGTAAAACAATCAGACTTTAAAAAAAATAATAATAATAATAATAAAATACTTGGGAAAGACTTTTAGGAAGAACACACACTTGTTACACCCTTACAGTAAAACATACTTTTACTCGTGTTATTACCACTTAAATTGAAAGTCTCTGCCCCACATGCAGAGTATGTGAAATACAGGTACGCCCTCACTGCGCGCACACACACACACACACACACACACACACACACACACACACACACACACACACACACACACACACACAGATCACACATCCAAACTCTCTCCACAACATTTCCACGCGTCACAGTCGATTCCTCCCAGCCTCTCTCTCTCTCTACCTTTGACATTTTTTAGGTGTAATCGTTTTAAAGCGTCTCCGCGCTTTGACATATATAACTTTAGCTCCGCCGCTGCCATCAGCACCGCGGATCATTGGCTTTGGTGAAACGGCAGGGAAGAGGAAACATGATTCGTTCTAGCTTTTGGATGCGTGTGTGCAGCTTTTTTTTTTTAATCCTACAGGGTAACACACCGTGGGAACCTCTGTCAGTCACATAACACGGCTTCTCTCCGGGACTAAACTGCAATAAAATGTATAATGCATAATCTATTAGCCACACGCTGAAATGCTTGTAGGACCCTTTATTCGACTTTTGAGTGTAAAGACAAAATAGAACATTCACTGCCACCGTGCAGGCTGCGGGTATGGAGGGGACATTTTTTATGTAAATATGCAAACACAAAAGATGCATTAATTTAACAGTTTGAACGTTTGTTTGTTTGTTTTTTGTTTTGTTTTGTGCGCATCAACTGCCAGCCTTTACTGCTTAATAGCGTAAATGGAAATACTGCAGTAGTTTCAGTTGTACATACTTTAGTAAATTGGGCATTTTGACGAATTATAGTGGACATTTTGTGGTTAAATTCAGAATTATTAAGACTAGTAGAAGTCTTTCTCTCTTCTTTTTTTCTTATTGGTTAAAAACGAATTCACTCTTTTTCTTTATAAATACGGTTTAAAAGTGTTAATGAAGGTACACGACAGCATATTTTTGGAGAGGGAAAGTGAAGTGAAAAAACAAAGCAGGGTCCGCCATGTCACGACTGAGTGACCAAAAGTTGGTCCCCCTCCTTTTGCACAGCCTGCACCCTTAATATATAGCTGCTCTGCTGAAGTGTCCTTAAGCAAGACACTGAGCTACATAAAACAAACTGTGTCCTGCGGGTGGTAAAATTGGGCTTTTTTTTGTGTGTGTGTTGATATTCTCATAAAACCTTAAAATCTCTGGCACCTGTGTGTGCGAAGCGCAGTTTAACCTCGTAACGTGAAGACACACCGCGGTTGCTGTTTGTGGATCAAGTTCAGCTTTTAGTCATGCTTTGTTACCCCAGCGGATCTCTCTCTCTCTCTCTCTCTCTCTCTCTCTCTCGCTCTCTCTCTCTCGCTCTCCCCGACCCTCTCTGACCCCTGCTGCACTTCTTCCCTTCAAAAGAGGGGAACACAGCAAACCGTCTCCCACAAAACAACATCAAACCCAACACTGTGCACAGCCTGCGTTTCATCACACGATTCACAAATCCCTTCAGCTCCTCATTCCACTCAAAACTCAGGTCGATTTCCACTTGCTTGACGTTCATTGTGTGCATTTATATACATATTAAAAAAAAGACATTATGAAACAAGTGGTAGGCTGAAAAGCAAATGCAGGAATAAGATAGGGAGAAATATAAAGATGTATAGTTTCATATTTTCAGACTTAAGATTTGTAAATATTTTGTATCCATATTTAAACACTGCAAAAATATCCATATTATGAAGGTTTTTGTTTGTTTGTTTGTTTTTAATATATGCCATTATAAGAAGAATGACAAGAAGCCCAAAGATACATTTGCGCAACAAATTTTCAAAGTACCCCCAGACTGTTTCAACATTAAGATAACTGCCGTCATCTCAAATTAGCAATCCAGCGTTAAACCCATTTTGCATGTGGGGAAAAAAATCTGCCTAAACTAGTTTCTGTGAGCGAAAACGGGAGCTCTTTTTTTTCGTATAATTGTGCGTATACACCCCCCCCCCCCCCCCCCCCCCCCTTTTTTTTTTTCTTTAAATCTACGTTTTAATACTTTAAAGCATGATGTTTTGCAGTGTTTAGTGCAGCTGGACATGCTTGCACTGCACGCAGAGTTTGTGGTCCGAGTGATAGTTCGGGTCAGGGCAGATGGGATCATGCAGATGAAAGGAATTATAAACGTATACACTTACTGTGCATCGCCGCGAACGGGTCGTGCTTACAGTGAATCTCCATCGGAAAGATGGGGCTGGAGGGCCCCGATAAGCTATTAGGAGTCTTAAAAAAAAATGCCACCGGACTCCCCGCTTCAGTCGGCCAATATACCGAGAGACCGTCACCTCCACCGAGTGAAAAAGCGCTGGCACTTCCCTTCAAAGAAGGGAACTTTTTTTCTTGATTAAAAATAAAACAAAATAAAATACTGGCAAGGTGATACTTTGAGATGAAGTAGCACAATGACGTTAAAACATCGAAAAGGGAGGATTTGCAGGTGGAGGGGAAGAAAGAAATGGCGTCAAAAAATATGAATCAAAGATGGGCCCCCTCCTCCCATGGACGGGACACAACAGCGGGTCTGTTCTGGCGTCTCCTAAACCAGAGGAGGGAGACGGCGGCGTAAGCTCTCATTCCTTCAGCTGCTCGTCAACACCAAGTTGCACCAGTCCCAGGACGTAAATGCAGGCTAGATTAAAAGTTTTGCAAAGGATAAAAATAAAAAATATATTTAAAAAATAAAAATGCACAAAAAAAACAAAGTAGCCTTCCTTCCTTTCTCGGTCCGCTGGCCGTGACCCCTGAACTGAGACTAACCCGGTGGAGGCTGAACTTTCTCCTCTCAGTCTGTTTAGAAATATTTAAAAAGACAAACATTAAAAAAAAGTTTTAAAAGATAAAAATATTTGTTAGAGATCCACTCGCGGGTGTATTTTGTTCCAGGTTCTTTTCTGCACATTTCTTCTTGCGATAAATCGTCCTCGGTTGCTTTTACATTAAAACTCTGTTATCTCCCATCAATAAAAACGAGCGAGAGCGGATAAGTGCTCACATCTTGAAGGTTCACATCCCCAAAAGAAAAAGAAAATACGGCAAACTACGCAGCAGAAAAATAAATTTAAGAAAATGGGGGGAAAACGCGCTTTCTCTCTCCGAGTAAAGCAACTGAAGATGACTCTGTTGCCTTGTTTGAAGGAACGAAAGGCAGTTCTTGGTCACTCTTTCTCCTTCCTTCTCTGTGCTGACCAGGACACTCTGCACAAACGAAGATGCGGGACTCGCGGCTTGCGTGTTAGTTTGGAGACGGATTTCTTTCGCGCTGGAGAAAAAAAAAATGTTTTCTCCAGAATCAAAATGTACTTTTCTCCGCGCTCAAACCAGAAAACGCCAAAGATTGAGATGCAATTGTATATAGAAACGGACTTCTTTAACTACACAATGGAAAGCTGCCTGCGCCCAGCATCCACGGTGGCGCACGGCGAGTTTCAGGACCTGGTCTCGTGCGGACAGCGCCCGCGCTCCCAACCCCCTGGAACCCTAACCTACACGCGCCGGCCAGCTGCCCGTCACTCACCGAGAATTTGGCCAATCACAACGTGAGCGCGGGCCACACGTCACCGCCAACCTCAGATAGAATCGGGCGGGGGAAGACGGTGATTGGCACAAGCGAATCCCGTAGGCCAATGACGCCCCACAGATTTGCACGTCAACCAATAGGGAGACTCGGCGAAGAGACGACTGGCCCGGGGAGTAGATGATCATATGTTTAATTTCAATTAACGAAGTAAAAAACGTAATGCCTTTATACCCATTTGCGCTCAATTTATTCATGTCAATATTAAATGGCTAATTAAATGAGTATTACTAAAAATGAGGCTTAGTTGCAGCAGGTTTTTTTTTAAATAAATGAGGGAAAGCTCAAGAACTTAAATAGCAAGTGTCCATCTTTCTGTAGCATAAGTAACTGTAGCTCTAAGAAAAAACAACGGGACACAGAGATGCATAAAATAAAGTTTAAAAAGTAGATTTGATAGGCCCACTGCCTTTCAGGGAAACACGTTTTGGCGAAAAAAAATATCTTTATATTCATGTAACCGTAGGCCTACAGAAGTGAGAACTGTCAAGTGTTATGAAAACAATTGGCCCTGCATAATTTCTCTATTTCCTCCCTCTTCCTTCAACACAATGCTCTAAATATTTAGCTTGGGGGGGATTTGGAAGAAAACATATGAAACATGCATTCCCACTCATTACCTAATTGATCGCGGATCCAAACGGATGTCGGTTTTTACGAAAAGCAATTGGCGAGCTCCGCATTTACGCACCAAACTGAAAGAGGGGATTCAATACATGCTCGTCCCACCTGATTTGAGAGGGCATATCAAATCCTCGCCCCAGTAATATTAACCACGCAAATAGCCTAAAGCATGAGCCAAATTAAAAAGTGTTATTTTCCTTCTTCCTGTGGCTAGACATTTAATCATTTCGGTGCATATATGCTGCACACATAACCCCTCTGATTACACATGTTTGTACACTTACTTGCGGATACTTGATCAGGAGACAGAATCACACAATTCATTTCTGCCTAACAATATCATTAAGCATGCGGCCTTTAGTATAATCTGTCAAGCTGGTGTCACGATGGCGACCTAAACAACAACCATAACAGTCTTTAGGTTACTCTGCCTACCTGTCAGGTTTATCCTCAAAAGACTTACGAGTTTGATGTACCTCAAGGCAGTGCGCAATAAGGGCAGCGTATGATATTATTGAGTCTTTTTTTTTTTTTTAATTATATTTGTAGATTTCTTGATTTGTAATTTTCGTGTCTTTCCTCTGCTCCTTTCGTGATGTGCACTCATGCTTGCTCATTTTGAACCGCCCATATGTCCAAACAGCTCCTTTAAACTAAAATACAGCAAAGCTGCAAAATAAAAAGTTATCGTTAAAATAAAAACAAACAAACAAACAAACACATAGACACTGTTTTCTATTAGAAAATATTCTGTCAAACTGGAAGCTTGGAGGCTTCTTGGGCTTTGCTCTCTGTTTCAATGGCTCTTCACTATGGATGTTTACAAAACTAACCACGAGGGGGCGTTCAACCTTGGGCAACACGCCCTTACGCACACGCACGTGCACACACATACACACGAATGCAGGACGTGGCCTACAGGAACTTTACAGTGGGCATACCTTAAGTCTTCCAAGTAGGCCTAATGAAGGCCTAAACAGCCCAAAAACACAGGGAGGATATTAATCCTCAGCACAGGATCAATGTATATCTTTTTTTTTTTTTTTGTCTGTTTCACTAACCCTGATATCCACGAAATGCGTTTTCATGAATCTCCATTGATTCCACGTCTCTGCTCTTTAATCCACTGAAAGTAAACCCTGTTTCTAACATCCACGCTAATCCTCATTCATATTTCACATCTCTTTCCTGAGTATTCATCAGTTATAAGGCCTCGTGCATACATGACAGACAGCAGACCAGCTTCATTCTTTTTGTGCTTTCATTTTTTATATATAAGTATATATTAAAATACAAAATTAAAGATACGAGGAAGTAGATTTTTTTTTTAATTAAGATATTCAGATTTGGCACCCACACCGCGGACCTTGGGCCTGAATTTAGGCCACAAGATGAACGACATGACGAAAAAGCAGACAACCACAGACAATACTGAAAATACTCTGATGTGGTACCAAGAGTGAAAAATCTCCTGGCCTCTTGACATTTAAAATAGGCCTAAATGATACATGGCACGGAGTTTTCAAATGTGTAACATTTAATTTTACTTTCTATATAAATAAATAAAAAATAATTCACAATATATTGCAATGCCAGAGGAGATTATTTTTGCTATCTTGGGGTCTCCAAATAAAGGCTCAACAACAGAAGCTACTATATGATATTTTGCGTGTTTTTGTCACTGAATCCGTTCTCCTTCTGCACCCAGTCTGTTTTTATTTACTGAGATATAGACACGAGCGCTTCTCTCCCCACACAAGTAAATTACAGCCGTCGCTCTTGTCTCTCCGATTTGCAAATTAAATACATAAGCAATTAAAAAATCCAAACACAATCAATCATGTATACAAATTGTTGTTGCTTTAGGGTTTGAAATTTGGAGAAAACTTCAATCAGGGTAGGACGACTTTAATCCGGGGATCCAAATCCATTACCATATTTCATTACCTCTCCACTGCTGGAAATGGGAGGATGGGAGGGTGGTGGAGGAGGAGGAGGAGGAGGAAGAGGGTCTGTATACTTTTTTAAACATTAGTAAGAATGTGGTTGAGTTGTGATAATCATTTGGAGGCAAATTGAACCCACTGTTGTTGTTTAAGTGTGCCCTCTTTCATTCCTTCTCTCCCTTTCTGCTTCCTTCCCTCCGCCAAGAAAGCTTCGGCTGTTTTGCTTTTTTACGCCCGAGCCTCAAAACGAAAAAGCAATGAAAAATTAATAGCGCATGTTAACTCCACCAGCTCGTTTATTACACGCCCGGTGACTGTAAACATAATGAGAAAGCTCCCGTATCTCTTCTTAAGTTTTCATTTGCCTATAAAATATAAAAGTCATAACTAATAAATAAAATATATGGACTAGAACTCGACTGTGTGCCGAGCAGGTAAATCACTTAGACCGCTTCTCCCACCAAGAGGCCCGATCAGATGGTTTTATTTGTAATCATCTGGCTCTTTGATAATCCAAGTAAAGACCAGTCTGTCAGCTGTCAGGTGGAATATAATGCCCTGCTGACCATATATCAGCCTAGTTTCTCTACTATGATGGGGCACTTGAGGTCAAAGCGAAAGCAGGCGATGCCATGTGAGGTCATGTCTGTCTTTCTTCCTCCCCTCCCTCCCTTCTCTGTCTTCCATTTTCATGTTATCTGCTGTGCATCAGATACTGCACTTTGCACAGTTTAGTGAAGGTTTGTGAAACACCTCTTATGTGTGGTGGAGTATCAGATACTGCTTTTGAAAACACGTGTGTTGAAGATGGAGCTTGGATGGTCAGAGGAGAGCAGTTTGGTCACAGGTTTGCCGGGACGTACTTAAAAATGATTGGTTGAGAATAACACAGAAGAATGAATTAATACGAGTGGGTCAGATTTCTCCCCACACGCCTGTATTTTGTTGTTGGAAAGGGCACAAGACAGGCGTGGGACCGTTAAAATCATATATAGGTGTAGGATCGGATATGTCCTCCAAAACAGATGAATTCCCTACTTGTTGTTGCTCTTATTTGATTGAAATCACCGCCCCGCTAAATGGAAAGAACCGATCTTTGCACTTTTACGTACTGCCATCCTGCAGGGCGGGAAGAGAGGAGGTCTTATTAGATCCACGTTCTCCCCATTGATTCTCCTTTGTACTCCAAGCACGTTATCTTAAAGTGAGAGGGAAAATGGAGAGGCCGTAGGTACAGGCCCCGGGCCCTTAAGACTTTACACATCAGCATGGGAGGGGCCCTCCTTTAAACTCTGATTTCCTCAGTGGTTAAAAGGCTATCATCCTGCTAGTACAAATCCCTCCGTTTTCGGCGTTTATCAGTGGCTAGGCCCACTCCATAAAACACTGCAGAGGAGCCCTGATTTGTCTTACAGAGCACTGCCATCATCTGTTGAGAAATTTCCATATAAGGCTGACGCAAGATAGTATAATTCTGTTACAAGGCAAGCTGTCATGCTCTCGGAAGACTTCCTTGACGCAGCATTGTGAAAATGAATACGTAAAACGGCATTAATTGCAGCCTGCACCGCTATAAAAAGGTTGTTCAACAGCTGTCTCAAATTTATGTGCGTTTATTTCAATATTCTTACTAACAGGCGTAAGGAGGGCTCATGAAAGCAGAAGTTGCTTTTCTGGAGAAAAGGCTGCATGGAGGCCTAAAAGAGGCTGATCACCTACCCACAGTTTCTTAATGACAAACGACGTTTTATCAATGCAGCCACAGCGGGCAGCAATATGAAATGATGTGATATCCATTGGGTGCCATAACAAGGTCGATGGCCTGATCCAATGCTGTACCAGACCCTGCTGTTTTATGAATAGGCCTATAGGAGATTAACCTGTTGAATAAAAGAATGGAGACACGAAGGAAAGAGTCGAGAGCACATTTTCCAGAGAGTTGCCTTTAACTGAAAAGGGCAGCAACGCCAACTTCTGTTTAACAAACTACAAAACAAAATAAGGGCATCTCATATGGCCACCCTCCTAAGACTCGTTTTTACTCATGCATTCATCACATATGGAAATACACAGGCACCACAATCTTGTGCAAATCCACGTTGCTTTTTTATTCTAATGACCTACCGGGTACTAAGCTACCCCTATAGGTGATGGTGCACTAACCAACACGTGGAGCTGACCTGAAGCACATAGCCACCTAGAGCCAACAACTTCAGCCACTTTTGCTTGTCTGCTAGCAAATAGTTCCAAAAAATTATGAATTTAAAATAGCGAATAAACACCAAAATATATATTTTAAGAAGCAATATTATAAATCGCCGTCACTCAGGCGTATTTTATATTTATCTCTTTAACTGAAGTCTAAGGACTTTCTAGAAGACAGCAAAACGAAGATTAGGTGAGCATCATGACTAAAAGTTTCATCACTTGCTCAAAAAGGTCACAAACTTGAGAGAAAACATTGCAACAACTGCATGGACGTTTACATTTAAGGTTAACACATCAGTTACTGGAGTCTTTCGTAGAGGACTACTCCAGAAAACTTTTTAAACAATTTTTGTAGTAGTTTTGAAAAACTTAAAACGGCGTTAACAGCAAGTTAAACAAAACACCAAAAAAAAAAAAAAAAAAAGACAGAAAAGAAACATTTCTAAAAAGCAAAACTTTTACTTATTTAAAAGTTTTGTTGTAAAGAAACAAAAAATAAGACAAACACGCGTTCACTTGTTAATCAGGTGAGGTCTAGCTTTTGATGAAGGTAAAATAAAACCAGAGTGAGCCTGTGCAATCCTACCTGCTCTTCCCAGCCGCAGCGCAGGACTCTTCGGCCCCTGGTCCATGTTACTCGGTTAGAACAGGGGGAGGCGATGGAGGGAGAAAAAAGGAAAAGATCAAAAACTTTTTCCAACGTCTCCCTCTCTTCCTCTCTCTCTCTCTCTCTCTCCCTCTCTCTCGCTCTCTCACTTTCTCGGGCTGTTTTCTTCTCCCCCCCCCCCCCCCCGCCCTCGCGCTCTCTCTCTCTTTTTTGTCCCCTACTTTTGGGGCGAGTTGTAGGTTGAAATAATTCGACCCTTCCGCTCCCTATTGCATTCCCTGCAAGTGCTCAGTCAGCTGCAACTAAACGCTTTAGGTGGAAAAAAGGCTTCGGGGGGAAGCGTGAAATGATCACGCCGAGTAAAAGAGCCGCTTTCTCAATGTGCGCTCATGTCCTGTCCTTTTCCTGCGCGAACTTGCACACACAAATTCAGTGGGTGCACGCGCTCACGTGCACACATTAACGTGCGCGCGCGCGCGGCCCTGCTTACATGCGCGCAACTTAGAACCGCCACCCTTCCCTTCAGGGCCGCGCCCCCTCCCTCGCATCTGTTACCAAGTTCCACTTTACTAAACTTTCCCGCCCACACCCCACTCTCCCTGTCTTTCTCTCTCCCTTTCATGTTAGATTCATTTCCTCTGATACCTCTGATTCATTCCCAGCTGATAGCTATGCAGGTTTGTAGGTAACATTATGGTCCCATGCGTAAAAGCAGTGCGCTTTATTTATTTATTTTTAACTTAGAAATAAGATACAGTTGGTCCAGGTAGATGTATGTTTAGTGTCTTTCAGTGTCTCCCAAAAGAGTGCTTAAAAGATTTTCTCCAACTTCTGTCCTCCTCTGCCAGTATACACCTGTTACGCACGATGCTCTTTACGGAGACTTGTCTTTACGCACGGAGTCAAAGTCTTTGGAGCAGGTGCAGTACACGGAGCTACAACTTCAACTAACGTCACTGCTGTGTAGTTGAAGCGTACAATCCTTTCCTGCGTGCGTCGTGTGCAAAGAGTTTGTTACAAAACGGATAGTTCTGGTCCTTAGCTCTGATTGTTGCAGACACATATGGAACAAGAATAGTGCCACTTGATTTTAGTACTGAAAATAAAATTTGGCATTCTATAGGACACACACCTGTGAGCGCGTAACATTTCATTTAAATATTCATTTGCCAACTGAAAGTTTACACCCATACTGATACTCACTGCTTTGTTTGGTTTTCGATGAGAGCTTTATTCTGTAGCGGAACAATCACAATAAAGACTTTCTGAACATGTGCGCTCTTTTTAGGCTTTTCCGTGTTATGACGGTCAGGTTTTGCAGTCGCTTCGCCCCCAACAAGCAGAATCCCCCTACCCACATCCCCAATAAATAAATTAATAATCTTTTTTAAAAAAACAAAAAAAACAAACACTTTATTTTTTCATTTGCTGTTCACGCTTTACAACTTTCTGAATCAAGCAGATATTAATTATAAGCCTGTGTAAATAATGGCGGATCACACTTGAAGACAAAAGCTGAAACAGCAAAAGTCTCACTTTGACGGAGCAGTTATAAAAGTGTTTGGCATGAGCGTGTTCATTAACATTTTCACCAATAAGTGTCCATGAGCTAAAACCGGAACTAAGAGAAGTATTATCCGGCAAACAACCCCAATTTTATTCTGCTTAAAGAGGACTGCTTCAGCCTTAGACAATGTTGCCACACCAGGTGAAAACCCGTGAAAAAGAACAATACAAACGAAAGTGAATTTAATGTAAAGGACAAACATAAGATTTCACCGCCAGTTCCTACCGATCCTGGCAAAAAAAAAAAAAAAAAAAAAAAAAAAAAATCAGGACTTAAGATTTAAGAGAGAAATTTAAGCAGTGGGTGTGCCTCCTTTTTCGGTGTCTAACTTCTCCTTCCGTCCCTGCGTTTCTTTCCTCCAGACAGCTGCAGGTCTCAGGGTTCACGCGCAGCCCCGAGACAATTGAGTGAGGAACAAAGCGCGAGACAGCGACCCATTTTGCTCTGCTTGTCGCCTCGCGCTGCAACACTACGACCCTGACCTTCGGCTCGCGCCCACAACATCAAAACATCAACACTGTTTCCGTGCGGTGGCGAGAAAACAAAGAAAGGAGGCTCTGCTCTGACCTCCAGGCGGAGAAGCAGCCGCAGATAAATCAATTACAGACTTTTATCGGGGAAATATGAATTTATGCCGTGTTGGAATGGACTGTAGGACATTTACATTATCTTGAAGAGGGTGAAATGTAGGCCACTTATACAGCGAAAAGTTGATCAACCCCTCCTTTCTACGGCATATAGAATGATTTGGTTATTACCACAGCCCGGTGTTGTCACTTTCCAGGCTGATGTTGATTAGGCCTGCGCATACTGACGTCGCTTCTGGTTATTGCCTGCAGGGGAAAGCTCTTGAATCCCCGGCAGAACTGTGTCATCCTTATCATTTCATGGGCCTCCAAAAGTTGAATCTGTATGCAAGGCCATGGCTGCGGATTATTCACTACATTTCCTAAATGTGTGAGCTCGCAGAGAGAAAAATGTGCAATTATCTGCAATAGCGCTCTTTGAAGAAACAACACTATTGCATTCTGATTGGTTTTAATTTGGGTTGTTTTTTTATTTATTGCTTTTTGCAGAGACGGACATGAAGATAAAATTATGCTTTCATAATTATGAAACATAAAATGGACACAGTTTGAGAGAAAGGAGAAGACGTGTATTTAAATAAGATTTGACTGGTAATTAATGTTCATTGCAGTGTAAAGATGAAGAACAGTGTTGTAATGATTTTAAAATCATCACTCAAGGCAGTGTTATTATTATTTATTATATTACTATTATTGATGATGATGATGTTAATAACAAGCTACAATCATAAAAAAGAGACTAAAAGGAAAAAAGTATTATGTATCTTGATACTGTATATCTAAAATACATATAAAGATCATATATTTTAAATATATTTATATAACTATGTATACATAATTCTTTAGGCTGAGTTATATTTAGACTGTATGAAATACTTTGCATGCAACAGGTTCGTTTTTTGTTTGTTTGTTTTTATTTTGTTTTTTGTTATTTTACATTTAGACCAGAAATAGTTTTCCCAAAATCCTAAAATCTGGTTTTGTTTTGTTTTTTTGTTTTGTTTTGTTTTGTTTTGTTTCGCAGTCTAACAGTCGTGTGTCTCTTCACTTTTTTGGCCTGCAGGACCCCTTCAAAGAACTCTCCATAGTTTAGATATTAATCATCACTTGTTTGTTTTTCATCCCCGTGCTAATTAATGTAATTAATATGAGGAGGGGGGAATAGTTGGATCGGTGACCCGCGCTCTGACCGAGCGGAACCGGAAAGAATCGCATTAAAGCGCGAGACAGAAGAACTAAAGGGACGATTAGAACAATAAGTAAACACGTAAACACAGGAGGAAATGCCCGTCTCTGTGGGACTTTTGGCTTTCACCAGACCGGTTAAATTTAGTGTAAACTACACGGAAAACACAAAGGCTTATTACAGGCCTGCAGTTCTGGGGGTGGGTGGGTGGGGGGTGTCATTGTGTCAGTGCAAAATTACACGAGCATTTGTGGAAGCTCAGAAGCTGTGTGTTAAAGATCCTGCCTTCAACATTTTGCTTAGATCTTGGTCATACTAATTAGATATTAACAACATTTATTAAAAGTAAGAATGGACATTTTATTATATTATGCTGTATTTTAAAGGACATGCAATTATATAGAGAATTTAATGTTGTGCCAGGACCTAATCTGAACCACTGCAATGCTGGGTTTGATTTATATGTAATTAAAAACAAACAAAAAAAAAAAACTACTACTTCTGTATCAAGTGAAGCAATACAAATACTAAATTTCCCCTGAACTATAGTAGAGTGGAAATCATCAGAAATAGCAAGTAGAAGTACCTTATATATACTCAAGTATTCTACTTGAGTTACTTTTCCACGCTGCTTAAAAGCATAACTGAACACATGCAGCGTAAAGGTTCATTAAAATTTTTAGTCTAACTTCACAGTTAACTGTGCTTACATTTCTGTGGAAATAGCTCTTTTTAATAATGATGTTTTGTTTACTATCTAAATTGTATTCAGAAGCCCAAAGCCTCATATTCATATCAACCCTTTATTTAAAAAAAAAAAAATGAAGGGACTTTGTGGCTCTGGCCCCAGATCCACAAAGTCCTAGGCTCACATAAGTCCCCTGGGCTCCTCTGGACTTATATGGTATATTTTTCTTCATTTTACATCAAAGAAAATTTGTTAATTTATTGTTTTTCTGTTTTGTTATTTGATATAATTTTTTCCCTCAAATTCTGAAGCATTTTGCAAGTTTTGTTTTGAACAACACTCTACAAATAAAACTTCACTTCCTAATACCCAGAAAGTCTCACTCGGGGTTTCGAACTTGAAGTATATCAGAATATCAAAAATACTCCCTCTGATCCACTTATGTGTTACATTTCTTTACAGTAAATCAGAGCAACCTAATACTGACACTCTGATTTAAAAAAAAAAAAAATAATAACTTACCTCTGGTGCTCATTGTTTGCCTTTGTTTTCCTAGAAATACTCAAACCACAGTGCTGATTGAGCTTACTTCTATATCCCTGGGATTTAATTCAGAGTGGCACTTCACTGTGGCGACACAAGGTTCCCTTTCTGCGGCCATGGTGCCTGAGTGTTGTTGTGGCTATAGAGGCTAGAAAGGGGGCTTAAGGGCTGCAGGGCGGATTGAGAAATGGGACACATTATTTGTCCATGAAACATTATGTGACACAACATGACACCAGGCCATTTGTATGTAAAGGTAAACATTTCAGCGTGACAATCCGACAAGAGCGGACAAGGCTCCTGTCAGTGTGGTTTTATACTCGCAGCTGAGAAAGAGGTGTTGTGGCATCGTGTGGTGGTGAAGTGTGTATGTGGGACTTTGTGTGGTTGTGTGTGTATAGAGCTCGTGTTCACAAATTTAATCCCCATAGACACAAGTTACTTGGTCCAGTCTGAAAAGGTGTTGTCAGGCTTGCTCTCTTGTTTTTTTGTTTGTTTTTTTCTTACTGAAAGCACGGACAGACTGTTGATCACAGAGCTCCACAAACACAGTTTCCTCTGTGTGTGCATGCTTGTGTGTTTCACCTGTAGTTCACATGCATTTAACATGAAAAAGGTTAATTGTCAGAGACTCCTAATAATGCAGTTTAGATTTCAAGCAGCAGTCAAAAACACATAAACCCTCATGCATCGCGGTGGTTCTTCGCTTTTCTTTTTTGCCTTCTTGTCTCTTAAATTAAGAGATCGTTTACGTGCGACCCCCTCATCAGATGCCATTTACTTTCTGGTATCAACAACCTATCTGTAATGTCAGTGTGTCCAGCCAGATCTAGAGATCAAACTTGCTGAACTTTGAGCAGGACTGAGAAAACAAAGAAATATTCTCTTACATGGTACAAAATTACAAGCAATGCCCCGGTGACAAGTTATCATTCCCCTCTGGTTGTGCTTTATCATTTGTTCCTTCCTGCCTGTGAGCTTTGCCACTGATTAGTACATGCTCTGCTTGGCATATTAACTCCAGAATCTACTGAATCTCTCTAATACACCACCAGTTTCTTATCCCGCAAAGCTATTTGATGCTGCAATGTGTGTTAGAATTAATGAGAATATAACACCTGTGTTAATGTGACCGAAAAGATCAAGCCTCGACTGAGGCGATATGATGCAGTGAAAGGAAACCCACTGGTGATGGGACTTAAACATTCTGTACATCCAGAATATGTGAATGACTCCAGCACTGAGGGCCCCATATGGGTGATGCTTGGGAGCCATTTTTGTTCAGGAGCGCTGATCCAGGGAGAGCCCTTTTTTCTTTTTTTTTTAAAAAGAGGGAATTCCTCCTATCTGGCTGCTTTGATACAGACTGGATGGTTGCATTTACATATATACAGTAACAAGAAAGCATGTGCCAACAGTAGAAAGGGAAGCAGACCTCTTTTACAGAACTGAAACGAGCTGATGCAACCAGTTATGGATGAAATAAACATCTGAACAGATGCTGGACATGTTTTTGAAAATCATTTCTAGAGCTCCAGCTATTATTTTCCTTTTTCATTACAAATTGGCTCCACAACTGTTTAGATTAAAAAACAAACTATACATTAAATGTGAAGGAAGAATGCTTTTTTTTTCTTTTACCAGAAGAGGAGATTAAAAATCTTTTGATCCAAACAAAAAAATCTCTCAAATGTAAAAGGCTGGGAGACCATAGAGTCTAAATTAACTACTATGGGCTGTATGGATATGAGCCACCTGTACTTATCGTCAGATCAGAGTGAAATTTCACTTTCATCTCCTGTTAAATTAGAGAGTAAAATCAGCTTCATAACAACAAGCCAGTAAAGACTGATGCTGATATTGTTATTGAACCTGCTCTAAACAAAAAAAAAAATCTGAACTGGACCAAACCAAACAGAAATGAAACACTTCTGCATTGATTTTATAGTTAGTAGTGCTACTGTGGAAAAACATGTTAGTTTTAATAAAAGATAGGTCTTTATTGGAGATATTGTATTAGAGGTATTCTGACCTGCAGGTTAACAGCAAAAACCTATTACCAAAAAAAACATTTACATTCATATTTCAGAAGCTCAAACCAGTAATTTTTAAAAATAAATTTTATGTTTGGGCTTAAACAGTTGCAGACATATGTCCAAACAATTGATTATTAATTGTATACTTACTCTTGGGTACACATATTCCATGATTTCTCATAATGTATTCAAAATCTATAGGTCAGTGTTCCACTGAATTTTGTAGAGGTTCTTTAAATCATGACGGCAGACAGAACAGAATTGGGGGCTTGTTTTGGTCTTGAGACACACACCTGAGTACACAAATCACCATCATCTGCAGAATATTGCCATTACACTGGAGCGGCTCACGAGAATCCAGTTTTGATAAAACACTCCAGAGAAAGCTTTGCCGCAGCGTCTGATGCCAAATGGAAAGAAGGGGCCACTATGGAACATAAAAACACCACCAAATGAGAGCAATGACATGCTTCTTTTAACTTCTTCTCCTCAATAAAGATCATTCATCAGGCAGAACCATCCCTTCTGGAATGTGTGATTGGAAATGAGGGGATGTTAAATCCCTCTCCCGGACACTCCATTCATCTTCAACACGCCACTGGTCTGGGCACCACTGGCCTGGAGATGAACTGCTGAACCAGACGCTTTCATTCAACCAGTCTCTTCTACCTTCTTTTAAAATAATAATGGTAAGCACCACCAAATGCGTGGAACCTAAAATCAGGCGGTCACATCATAATTTCACTGGGGCAGTCAGGCATCTCGAACCTGCATCCAATTTAGAGAGATACGGAGAGGAGAGGAGACAGACCCCCCACCCCATATGCACCTCCTAAAACAAAACAGATGCAGGATATTAAGTGTCCACCTGTGTGTGTCCTCACAGGTGTGTGTGTGTGTGTGTGTGCGTGTGTGTATCAGATGTATACATGGACTAGAAAAGGTGATCGTGTTGTGACAGGGGGTATAGCCTAACCTTTGGAAGGAAACAATCCAACTCTGTGATGGCCTTTCCTGTGATGACACGCATGGAGAAACCTCAGGAATCAGATGGCATTCACCCTCGGATTCCCTATCATAACGCCATTCTCTCACTATTATCATGATGACGACGGTTATAGCTGGATATACAGAGCTCGCAATCATCCTCATGATATGGAGGGAAGGAAGAGGGAGATGGATGTTAATGCTACACAGCTTGCATAATTTCGCTGTGTTCTAGGTCTCATAAATATGACTGATGGCGACACCCAGTCTGTTGAATTACATTTACATATAGATTTACATTGCCATCAACATGTAATAATAGCACAGCCCTGAAGGTTCATACGAGTCGCTCACACATGCATTCACACACCCAGCGAACATACCTACATATTCAAAGGATTTATAGCTGATATTTGGACCTAGTAGTGATGTAGTGAAAAAAACAGGATCCTGAGGGATGTTTTGTCTGCAGAAACTGTAGAAAACTGCAGAAAAATCGGATTTTTATTTATTTTTTTTTTTGGAAGTAGAACAACTTAGCTGACTTCACTGTCAAGTTTGACAGTGACAGCTTTTACCAGCAGAGGTTCACTTTCGTGAAGCACAAAGAAAATCCACTGTAAATACACAAGACTTTCATAGCAACTGCTATATGATTCAGAGCTTTTTTTTTGTTGACAGTTGTAGACAATTTGTCTTTCTCAGATTGTCACAGCAAAGAGCTGGAAGCAAGTAAGAAGAAATGGGGAAGTTCCTCATCTGGACCAAATCAGTATCTCCATCCTCTTGGCTGCCAGCACACTTCCAAGTTATTTTAAGTGATTTTTTTAAGCTAAATTCTAACTGGATTTCTTTTTGTTCAGTCAGACTTAAGCCAGGGGTTTCATATGATGATGCTTAGCAGAGAAAATGTTCATGAAGCCCACCTGCACAAGCAAACACCCAACCTACAATGCAAACAACAACAAGAACACGTTTTTCTATTCTCTAATTCACAACTTCCTTAAATTACCTTATGGTACCACGAGGGATTATGACCTCAAAATCTTTTGACAGAAACAAATACATTTTCATTTCATCCTTTCTTTTGTCTTTCTTTTCTTTCTTTGGCAGTATTGTTGGAATAATATTTTAATAACAAAACTAATTTGTAGTTGAATTATTCTAAAAGAACTCCAAATCACAGAACAACACACTTCTTTTAAATTCGAATAGGCCATTATAAAATGATAATATAGAGGGAAACAAACTAAATGTACACCCAGCATTGGGAAGAACAGTGTAAGTCTGTGTCTGGATAGAATTCATTATAGTGATTTCACCACAGCAGATATATTAAGGTCATTTGAGAATATTAAGGTCATTTGAGTAGTTTTGACACAATTTTTGAGTTTTCAGTCCTCTTAAGTGCAGCTTACTTTTATTGTGGCCCACAGAGGTACAAAAACCCCAAATAAAAACAACAGAAACAAAAAATTTTCACAAAACACTACAGCAAAACTGAAACTAAACATTTAACCCAACATAAAAAAACACATACGCACCATTTTAAGAAATGTCTTGTTAAAATATTACTGTTTTCTTTTTTTTTTGCCCTTGTTTCAATTTTTAAATGAGTTTAAACTTTATTAATTTTCTTTTGTTTTCTGTTTTGTGAGAACCCCCCCCCGTTGTCCTTTTTAGCGTTTTCAATAAATAAAACAATAATTATTGTAGCTAAAATACTGGCCTGTCAGTTACTACTTTTCTTATTAAAGAAAAGAAGAAAACGGTAGGAATACTTCTTTTAGGCATAGGGGACAAAACAAGTCCAATCTCATACCAGTGTTCATAGAAAGGCTCTTCTTCTTGGTATCAGGGGAAAATTACCTCTGCTGGGAAAATCATGACCTCTCAGTGTCCTCCGACAGCCACTTTTTTACAGCACTCATGACCTTCTCTTCACAGTAACCGTCTCCTTGTTAGTCGAAGTGAAATGTTACGATCGGCCAACTTATTTTCCTCGGACAAACCCGGAAGTTGTTTGTCTGCCTCCTTCTGGCTGGAGGCAGGAGGAGAGCAGCTCCAACCTTCGGTAGCAGAACCTCTGCAGTTTGTTTCCAAAGGTGAGCTCATACCTGTTGACATCATAAATTAAACACTTACAGTGGTGGCTTTGAGTAGGGATGCGTTAGCTGCGCGTATTTGTGTTCTTTAGTGTGTGTTTAAGGCTGAAGTGCTCCATTGTTTACATCCGAGCGGCTCCTCTGCTGTTGCTTATAAACACGTGGATGGAGCTGAGTGACACATGCTAGCCAGGGACTGCCGACACGTTAAAATAAGCTCAAATACACCCTGCTCAACGATAGTTTCCCGGCTATTTGTGTTACCGTTACCGTTTAATGAAAACGTCGGTACTCTAATAAAGAGCTAATGTATTCCCCAGTAAGCTAGCGTGTTAGCATTGAGCTAGCCGGGGCTACCAATAGGCTAACTACAGTTATGGGGGTACACAGTTATAAGAGTGAGGTTTCTGTCAGTCACTGCGGTGTGACCAGGCCGCTGGATGTCTGGGATCAAATCCTGTCACTCTAGTCTGTTTGTGTGAAACCAGCACGCACACATGAGTGAATGGATGTCATAAAGTGCACGTACATATGTTCGCAACACAAGTGAAATCACACATTCAGAATAACTAAAGACAACAATCTGTATAAAAGGCCTCATTTTACAGAGCGGTACCGTGTCGTGCCAAAAAGCGATTTCCGCTATTTGCCAAAAAATAATTGGCTGTATTTAAACTGTTGTAAATTACTTTTTTTGGTCTGTAATCTGTGAAACTTGTGTCAAACATCTCTAATGAATGATCAAGTCATTTTGAGCCAGAAACAGCATTACTATCACAGGGTAGAAGCTGCAATCACTTTATGGCAAATTTGACTTTTATATATTAATTTACATTAAACATTTCTTTTTCCAGAGAGATCTGTTCAAGAGAGCAGCAGATATTGCCACAAATATAACATCATAATTTTATAAAGATATTTTAAGTGTCCAAAAGGACTGAATTGATTATAATAACATTAACAGAGTCATAAAGACACTTGCAAGACAGGTCATTTCTTTATTTTATATATATATGTCCTCCATAAATCCTGTTGACAGAAGTCTTTTTACCAATATAAGGAAAGATATAACAAATCAAAAACACATAGGAAATTACTTTTTGGGAGACAGTCACTTTTTGGCACAACACTGGTATTCAACTGTTGTAAATTACTTGTTAACCTATCAAATATATCTCTCATTTTATATATGCATTATTTATCCAGGTAAAAAGTCTCTTTGACATTAAAAAGGTCATTTTTCTAGAGAGACCTGGCCAAAAGCACAACGGAAATTGCTACAGAACATAACAGTTTTATAATGTATTTCATGTACATTGTATATAGTGTTATTATTAGTAGTATTAAGGTTAATATTGTTTGTTGATTTTATATATATTCTTTTCTTAATAGTGTGAATTATTATATCTTTATTTATATTTATAATAACTGCGGCTGCTGTTACACCCAAATTTCCCCTCTGTGGGACAATAAAGGCTGTTTCTTCTTCTTCTTAAGTGGCAAAAAAAAAAAAATTACCAGATGATAGTACAAAGTCATAAGGATACTTGGAAAAGTGATCATTTCTTTTATATATAAAACCCCTTCATAAAGCCTGTTGACTACAGCCAATTTACCAATATAAGCAAAAATATTAGACTTAAAAAAAAAACACATAGAAACATCTGCAATCAATATTCTAGTACAGCACCCATTTAGAGCCTGGCTGTCGCTGATATCAATTTTTAGAGAGTTATCTATTCCAATGTCGATATATCAGCCGATATTCTTTGGATACATATAGCATACAGTGCTGAGAGTGTTATACACAATGTAGTCACCAGTGCTCTGCTTTGCAAAATATGTGATTGCACTATTTCTAAGTTATACCAAACATCTTAAAGGCCAATAATCTCCAATAATCAGTATGCTTTTTTTTTTTTTAGTAGTGTAACTAAAAGATGTGCTCATAGTTAATGTTAACTTAAAGACTGTTAACTTGAAGTCCATCCATTTTCTTCAAGTGGGCACATAACTCGCACTCACATTCGCACCTGCGGACAAATTAGAATCACCAATTAACCAAACATGCATGCATTTTACTGAAAGGTTCTTGCACTCATGCTCATTCACAGTTGAGCAATATTTAGGGGTTTTTCTGTTATTTTGGTTAAATAAATCTCACAGCTATGAAGTACATTTTTGGAGTTCCTGGTTCACTTGTTTTTTATTTTATTATTTTTTTTAACCAAAACTACAGAGAAATTCAAGCTTGTATTTCCTGTTTCGGTGTAAACCTGTGGGGACTTGCCTCACGTGTGAATATGCACAGCTGGACAATTGAAACATCAGTGCTTAATATTTGCTGATCAGTACAAAATTCATCACCTCCTAATGTACAACACATTTCAGCTGCATTCGTAGGTTGTACCAATGCAACACTTCTGCCAAAGTGTGTTTGAAGTCTTTAATTTAAAAAAAAAAAAAGAAGTCATTTTAGGAAGATGAGCGCAGCTTTCTGCATTCCATTCAAGTAGATCCAAGATTCGGTAGCAGAACCTCTGCAGTTTGTTTCCAAAGGTGAGCTCATACCTGAAGGTGTGACAGTCACACTGTGAGCAGGCATCATGATCAGGGCTGAAACTGAAGTAACTAAAGAGAATTTAGCCATCTTTGCATCTTTAATTTACACCTGTGCTTGTTTTTTTTGTTTTTTTTTTCCTTTTCTGACATGTCCAAAAGTTTCATAAGGAAAAGCCCTCTTTGAGTCATGAAGCTGAGTTGCTTCACCAAAACAGATGCAACAGAATAACAGAGTCCAGGGTTGTTGTTCGAGTAGCATTTTAATTGAGGAGATTGGGAGAAATCACCTGTGTTGGTGGACCATGACTGCTTTAAGTACAGTACATTAAATTCCACTACTGTAAAACACAGTCAGTCATTTGTCAGCCCCCATTCCCTGAGAGCTGCTGAAACTTTCAACGCAACAGTCGCCCCTCACCAGCCGGTAAGACTTTCTGTCCCTTTAATCCCTGGTGGCCGGCTTGTGACTGTGTAGCGTGGCGTTTATGCAGTGTGTGTGCGGCCTGGGAGCCAATCATCTCCAGCCATCATGGCACAGACACGCAGGACTGGACAGAGCAATGGGCCGGTGCCCCTTCTCTGTCCTGTGTGTGTGTGTGTGTGTGTGTGTGTGTGTGTGTGTGTGTGTGTGTGTGTGTGTGTGTGTGTGTGTTAGAAAAAGGCAGACAAGGACTGGGAAAATTAACAACACAGTGTGTCATATAGAGCGTAGTAACTAACTAATTTAACAGCTTTTGACACAATCGATCACAGTGGTGTCAGGATTATGGCACATTAAGTGTTATTTAAAATTGTCACCTGGCAGGTATCAGACTTGGATCCAATCTGCTTGATCCAATCAACACAGCTCTGATGAAAAGGTCTGCAGGTAAAAAAAAAAAAAAAAAAAAATTTCTGGGTGCTGCTGAGCTGTGTCCTCTCAGCTTTCTTAACAAGGCCTTATGGTTTTCAGAAAAAGACAGAAGTTTCCTGTAATTGATGTTGGCCTGTGATCCCTTCACTTCAAAAGTGCTGTGAATAACTTGAGAGGAAAACGACTACAGCACAATCCAGGTAATAATGTAGGGCTACTAATTAGATATATCGGCTTATATATGTTGGAGCAGATGTGACTGATCAGTGTTAAATATTTTAATGGTGAGATAATTTAAAAAATTACAAAAAAATTATAAACATTGCCAGAATTGGATTGGTATTTGTGTAGATTTTGTAACTGATATCAGGGCAAATAAAGTTTTAATGATCTTGATTTTTATTTTATTTTTTAATTCTATTCTTCATCTTCTGGCAAACATGAGAAAAGTTGGCAGCAGCAGAGGAGCACTTTTTTTTAAATGAAAAAATATATATTGGTATAACACTAGTAAAACCACATTTTGTTGTTTTTGCCTCCTGGTTGTGCTCTTTCTGAATAAAGTGCTGAGCAGGTGATTCTGAATACAAAGTGAATGTTTGGAAAGTGCCACACATAAAGATCTGCTGCTGTTTGGCGAGCTGCTATGGATTGCCTAATTGAAGCAGCTTTAGGTTGGTGATGGTAACCAGTGTCAGATGTTTAAAAATGAATTGTAAAAAATGCTAAAATAATCTGTTAGATAATGCAGAGCAGTTACATTAAAAAAATCTAATTAATCAGCAGCTATTTTGGTAAATAAACATTGCCTATATCCAGCTTCTCAGGTATAAGGAGTTTTTGCCTTTTTATTTTGACTTGTCCAGTAGAAAACTGAATATCTTTTGGATTTCATGCTGTTGTTTGAAGTAAATTAAGGCTCTTGAAGATGTCTCTTTGGGCTTTAGGAAATGTGAAAGGTGATATAGAAATCAATTATCTCACTTTTTATAGGCCAAATGACAATAACTATTAGGGAATAACTGTAGACTGTGTAATTTAATTTGTTATTTAATAATGATTTAGACAATATGGTGCTATATTATGTTAATTTTGTGTGTTTTTAAGTCACCATCTCCTGGTGTGGTTGTGAGGATGTACAGTATCTACCAGGACCGGGAGAGGTTAGAGGATGACCTCTATCCAGAGGAAGAAGGGGACTCTGAAGGGTCAGATGCCAACAGTGAGTTGGAGTTCCATCTCTATAGCCAGCTCCACTACTCCTCCAATCCTGGGGAGCTCGAGGAGCAGGAGAATGGAGAAGTGCAGGAGCATGAAAGAGAGGACTCAGGACAAAATAAGGTGATTGAGAAGATTACAGATGGTGACGGAGGACCAGCGCACACAACAGAAATCAAGTCTCTGACACCTATTAATGGCAGTCTGCAGCAACACCCAAAGAAGAAGAAGAGCGAGAAACAGGATAAACTGAATAAGAAGAAAAGTGATCCTAAAGGTCAGAGGCCACCATTGTCACTTTTTGAGGAGGTCATCGTGATTGACTCCAGCACTGATATCATCTCAATCTCTGACGATGACACTGTTGAAGATAATGAAGGGATCTGTACTCTAAAGGGTCGAGACATGCAGACTTCCACCCCGGCACAGCAGGTAGAGCCAGTATTACCAAGCTGATGTGCTGTAGATAAAATCATTTTAGTATCACTCATCACAGTGACAGAAAAACATTAAAAGTTTACAGTGTAGTTGTTGAGACAGAAATATTGACATTTAAAAAATGTCATTGCCATGTTAATGGCAATGACATGACATTAAATGTAATTAAAAAAACAAAGATGGTAAATGCAAAAACAAAGACAAAGGTTCAGTAATGCATCCAACAAGCTCAGCCTGCCCCTCTTTGTCTTGTAGAATTGCAGCAGCCTCGCCCACTGTTTATGGTGTTTCCAGGTCATTAAAAAAATGAGTCTGGCTTAGGGTACAGTTAAATAATCTGCTTGTCTCTAATATGCATAAACAAGAAAACGTGTTGAGAAACATCTCTATCTTAACGTATTAAAAATATAGCTGCTAAGAAACAGATGTTCCATTTCTGCAGCATTTCCTGTGGACACTGAAACAGCATTGAAGCTTTCACCACATCAGCTTTGCAGCTGGAGCCTGTAGTCTTAAGTGATTAAAGTATAGCACCGCAGTCCTACAATTTGGATTTAATTGCCCAGCCAATCTGGTTACTCCATGAGGCATCCAAGTTCAACTGCAGTATTAACTTAAAGCTTAACTTAAAATCTGAGTTTGTCCAACATAATCTAAACTGACTGAATGTTGATGAAAATATGTGCGACTAGTAAGTCTCAGATGTCCATATGAAGAGTGTTATGGATTTTGCTTGCTGCAGTTTTGCCTTTTTAAGTTAACATTAATACAACTTTGACTAACAGAGGCAGGTGTAGCCTCAAACTAGCAGCAGATAAATGTTTGCGTATGGTCTCGCACAGAATGGGTACAGGGGATTATATTCATAGTTCCCAGTCACTTAAATAGGAAGCTTTTTACAGGATATCTAATGACCCATATGAAATGTAAAACAATTACAGCAAGCATGTAAACATCTAACTTTGAAGACTTTTGTGAATCTATTCTTAAACAGAGCAGAGGTCGCCATTGAGCCAAAGCCTGATTCTTTGTCATTTGTGAGACATTATCAGAAATGCATCTGCCTTCCTTCTTCATTTTTTATTTTCTCTGTCCTTTGTCAAGCTACTGCCCTGTGCTCAGTGCCAGCAAGCTTAATGATTGCTGTTCCCCATTTCGAGCTGCAGCTGTCGGAGTGTACAGCATTGCTAGTGTATGACTAACTGCAAAGTTTAATGCTGGCAGTGAGGTAATAATGTTTAACAAAGGGCTAAAATGTCAAAGTACTTTCACAAACTATCACCTTTATTTATCGTTGCTTTGCAGTTTGATCAGTTCAGTAAGGCTGCAAGGTTAAAAAAAAAAACAAGGATTTGATATCTGATACACTCTAATTCTGTGTATAATTCGTAGGTTGCTCAGAAAAGGAAAAGGACTCCAGGTGTGTTTGTGACTGTGGAGTCCAGCAGTTCAGAATCAGATTCAGATGAGTCCGAATCCAAATCTGAGTCTGATTCATCTGATTCTGATTGTCTGGAAAGCTGGATGATCCTGGGTCAAGGGAAGCAGGATGGTGACCACTCTATCTCACTCAACCTGGAAGGAGGGTCTGACAGCAAATCAGGTGTGTTGAGTGTGTGTGTCTTGTGTGACCTCATTTATTTGTGTCTTTTGTCTGTACTGAGAAATATTTACACCTACAGTGCTGTAAAAATGTATTTGCTCCATTCCTGAGTTAGAATAGAATAGAATGCCTTTATTCTCATTATACAGGATATACAGTGAGATGGGAGGGCCACTCCTGTTCAGTGCTATGCAATAGAAAGTCAAACTTTTTAAAATATAACATATAAATTAGAACTTCTAAAAATAATACAGAAAATAAATAGTTCTTGGTTTTTTGCATATTTGTCACACTTGCATGTTTCAGATCATCAAACAAATTTTAATATTAGTCACAGATAGCCCAAGTAAGTGAAATTCAGTTTTTAAATGATGATTTAATTTATTAAGGGAAAAATGCTACCAAAACCTGCCTGGCTCAGTGTGAAAAAGTAGTTGCACCTTAAACCTAATAACTGGTTGTGCCACCCTCGGCAGCAAGAACTGCAATCAAACCTTTGTGATATCGAGCATTGAGTTTTTCATATCAGTGCATGAATGGGATGTCTATTCTAATTTTGTTTGTTTGTTTTGTTTGGGGGTTTTTTTAGGGGTGGGGGTGCCACTCAGATGTGGACTTGCTGGTGTGTTTTAGATTATTGCTGCATAACCTCAGTGCCCTTGAGCTTCAGGGGACAAACGGGTGGTCGGACATTTTCCTTGAGGATTTTCTGGTAGAGAGCAGAGTTCATGGTTCCATCAATTACAGAAAGTTGTCAGGTCCTAAAGCAGCCCCAGACCATTACACTACCACTACCATGTTTGACTGTTGGTTTGTTGATCTGTTTATGAAATGCTGTGTTAGTTTTATGCCAGATGTAACGGGACTCAAACCTTCCAAAAAGTTCAACTTTTGTCTTGTCAGTCCACAGAATATTTTTCCAGAAGTCTTGGGGGTCATCAAGATGTTTTTTTTTTTGTTTGTTTGTTTTTGGCAAATGCGAGACAAGCATTTGTGTTCTTTTTGGTCAACAGTGGTTTTCTCACTTTGAACTCTCCCATGGATGCCATTTTTGCCCAATTGCTTTCTTATCGTTGAATCATGAGCACTGAACTTAACTAAGGCAAGTGCGGCCTGCAGTTCTTTAGATGTTGTTCTGGGTTCGTTTGTGACGTCCAGGATGAGCCATTGATAAGCTCTTGGAGTAATTTTGGTAGGCTGGCCACTCCTGGGAAGGTTCACCACAGTTCCAAGTTTTCTCCATTTGTGGATAATGACTCTCACCGTGGTTCACTGGAGTCCCAAAGCCGTACAAATGGCTTTGTAACATTGTCCAAACTGATAAAGTGACTTTGTTTTTCATCTGTTCTTAAGTTTCTTTCGTTTGTGCCATGATGTGTTGCTTTTTGAGATCTTTTAGCCTACTTCACTTTGCCACACAGATTCTATTTCATTGATTTCTTGAATCAACAGGTCTGGCAGTAATCAGGCATGGTTTTGGCTAGTGAAATATAATTCAGTTTTCCAAAAACTGTGGATAATATGTGGTTAATCACAGTTAATTTGTGATTTAAGGGGAGGGGGATTACTTTTTCCAGATAGGACAGGGTAAGTTTGGATAGCGGAAATTGTCTTTAAAAACTGCACTTTGTCTTTATTTAGGTTATCTTCATCTAAGATGAAAATTTGTTTGATGATCTGAAGCACATAAGTGTGACAAATATGCAAAAACAAAGAAATCAGGTGTGATAATTTTTCACAGCACTATATGTGGGTCACACCTCTTGTGTGGCCCAACTCATTCAGAACACTTAGTCTACCTGCAGCCCATTGATAAGAAGCAGGCACAGCGATGGGCTGCACCTAGAACAATCTGTTTGAATGCATGTTTGTATGTACGGAAGCTGCACCTATGTCTGCATGTTTACAAACTTGTAAGTTCTTAGCATTCCTGGCACCCTCTGCCCAGTTGCTCGCTTCTCTGATGCATCTTTAAGTATGTTTGTGTGCATTATGTATTGATACATGTGTGTGAGTCTGCGAATGTGTGAATAAATGTGTGTTTATAAAATATTCCAGTACTAATCAGCATTCATGTGTATGTACACGTGGATACCAGCAGTCATAACGCTAATGCCAAAAACAAACAAACGGAGAAAAGGCAACGCAGGAGGGAGAGGGAGGGGAGGTTGGGAGAGACGGGAGTAATCAAAAAATGAATAAAAATGTTCCCTGCAAATCTCTTCAGATCTACACATTATCTTAACCTGCAGCCTCAGCAACCTCTCTGGCACCCTCCTCCTCCTCCCTGCTACCTAACGCTCTCCCATCTCATTCTTTCATCCTATTTTCTCACTATTGTGCTCGCTCTCTCTCTCTCTCTCTCTCTCTCCCCACACACACTCTCCCTCTCACCATTTCTTCCTCATTTGAATTTCCCTGGGCTGATGTTTCTGCAAGAGTGCTCACTGCCTCCTCTACACACAACTGGGCTAAAGGAGGGGGTCTGTGGCTGGTGGGAAGGCTTGAGGTTTGGCCTGGTTTTGGGAGGAAAGGAGGATTTTAGGTCTCTGTCTTTCTCTCCTTCTCTGTCTCTCTCGTCTGGTTTCTTTCTGTGATCTTTGGAGCTTGACCTCATGTCTGCACATGGGGGGTCATGGGTGTGGTGTGGATGGGGTCTTAAAGTGAGAGGAATGGGGGAAGGCTTTGTCAAAAAAGGGGAAATAAAGGCAAGGAAATTAAGGGATGAGCCTCAGCAGTCTTGAACTGTGCCTGAATTTTATACAACTCACTAATTCAAAGCTGGTCCTCTGGTCCTGAGTATGGTACGTCTTTACACTGAGGGTCTGAGTGTGTGTGTGTGTGTGTGTGTATATGTGTGTATATGTGTGTATATATATATATATATATATATATATATATATATATATATATATATATATATATATATATATATATATATATATATATATATATATATATATATATATATCCCAAAAAGCACAAAAATTTACTGATCCCAGATCCCCATTTCTTTTTCTATTCATCCCAAGCGTGATGGAGCTTATCTGTCAGCACCATAGAGTGCTGTATGAAAACTATTAAAACACATTAGTAAACCACACTCCTGCCACTGTAAAATATTCCCATTCCGAATTTGTTATTCTGCAGCTGAGTGTAGTCCCTAAGAAATACACTATTCTCTGTTTTTCTTACAATTCTTTCTCTTTTTTTTGGGGGGGGGGGGGGGTGCTTACACAAAAGTGTACATTTTTCAGATCTGTCTTCACTGGGAACAGTTGGAGTTGAAAGACAGAAGTCTTTTCATATAGTTTGTTTGATGATTAAGAGGACTTCCCCGAGCTGGGGTCTTGTGCTGTGTTTTAGTGGCGGATCACCACGTGGGTGTGGCTGTGTACAGGGTCACCTGTTAACAGAATTAATAATGAAATAAGAGGTCTGAAGATCTCAGAGGCAGTTTTGCATACAATACTTTGCGTTGCTAAATTACTTGATTTCTGGCTGTGCCAGTGATGAATCTCGGAAGAGTTGTGAAAAAAGTCTTTTGTGTTATTAAATCTCTGGCCAAAAATGAAAAAATGAAATCATACCTCAAATGATTTCATATCTACCAACTAGAGCCTGGACAGTAGTTTCTTTTTAGGGCCTGTTTTCAGGACATCATATACTCCTATACTGATATATTTGTGATAAGCCAATACTGGCCCATAATCTCAGCTTGCCGATACGTCGTTGTATGAAGTACACACTGCATCCAGTTTGTGGATTTGGGACACAGTTTTGATCACCCCTCGCCTATCCCTCTCTGATGGTGTAGGTTTGATGCTGTTTAAAATCATGTTCTGATTTATTTTCTTCTTTTGGGAATCCATTTCACATACCCTTTTTTATTTGGAAAAGAAATTCAGAGATAAAGGCCAATTTTAGGTTGCTGAGATATGGTTGGTTGAATTTTTATGGCTACCATAACCGTTACATCCATAAAACAGGGCTTCAAATATAAAGATTGATTTCTGTTTTTTATATCCCATGTTGTGAGTTCTGTAGCTTTGGTGCCTTGTGTGTGTTTCTGAATTTGCGCGTGTATGTGTGAGTAACCACTTTGCACAGCAGCGACTAATAGTATTTGTACGCCTAGACCCCATCTCAGCATCACCATCAAATCACATTCACTACACTTAGTCTCTCCCTCTCGCCTACAGAAATTTAATCTGTTCATCCCCTTTCTCTCTTTCTTCCTCCTACATGTTGTCACTTGTTCACATACTTTTACAATCTAATCTTTTCTCACCCCCTTAGATATGGTGGGTTTTTTTTTTGTTTTTTTTAAATCAAGAACATGGACACACATGCACACACAGCCTGAGTGGCTATCTGTCACCTGGCTGTAAGTAGCAGGTGTTGCTGGGTGGATCTGTAAGGACATTGGATAAGTAAAAAAAAAAAGAAAAGAAAAGATAGTTGAGAAAAGGGGGGATGAGCAAGGGCCGTCTGCCTGTCCGGCAGCTATGCAGCAGCAACCAGACGGAACAAGAGAAAGAAAACAGGGCTTCCCAAAATCCAGCTCAGTGCTTTTCCCACCCGGAGAGGTGTGCATCTACTTCCCCGTGAATGAATCTGTGGTGTAGGCGGGGTGTGCTGAAGCTAAACTTGAATTGTAAGTGGTTAAACTTCACTCAGTGGTCACACTTTTTTCCCCCTCTCTCTGTTGCTCCCACCCAGTTCTTCTCTTTGCTTTTTTTTTTTTTTTTTTTTTTTTTGTCCCCTCGATCTTGGTCAGTGCACACCAAACTTTGTTTGAGGCTTAGTCAGCTCTGGCTTGCTATCAGGTGGCCGATCACATCAGAGCCTCAGTGTGTGTGTCAGTGTGTGTGCTTCACTGAATGTCTTGGTGAATTAGAGAGAAGTGAGTGTGTTTGTGTGTTTGTACCTAAAGGTTAACTCTCTCTGACTC
Organism: Archocentrus centrarchus; assembly: GCF_007364275.1. Taxonomy (NCBI): domain Eukaryota; kingdom Metazoa; phylum Chordata; class Actinopteri; order Cichliformes; family Cichlidae; genus Archocentrus; species Archocentrus centrarchus. The sequence goes on along the minus strand of NC_044346.1, from coordinate 20,969,639 downwards.
ACAGAAAAGGAAGGTAAGTCTCTTCTCTTCTCTTCTCTTCTCTTCTCTTCTCTTCTCTTCTCTTCTCTTCTCTTCTCTTCTCTTCTCTTCTCTTCTCTTCTCTTCTCTTTCCTCTTCCTCTTCCTCTTCCTCTTCTCTTCCTCTTCTCTTCTTCTCTTCTCTTCTCTCTCGCATTATTTTTTCTATGCTGTGTTTTATAGTCTTAAGACGCTGTTCCGTTCTCAGATTTGATTGTGGAAAGTAGTTCCACACGTTTTCAGCTTTAGATATGTGTGAATGAACCATGCTATTTTAGGCCTAAAGCTTTCTTCTGCGGCTTCTTGCAGTCTTGGCCTCTGTATACTCTAAAGTCACATACCAGCGTATGCACAAAGTCAAATACCGATTTAGCGCTCCGTGTGTGTATCTGTGTGTTTTCTTTTTTGCTCTGATTATGTGTGTGAGTGCATGTTTATGTACAGGGCATCGGGATTGTAAAATGAGATTACAGTGGCATGTTGGGTAGTGCACTACTCGTTGGTGTGTGGGTGTGTGGGTGTGTGTGTGTGTGTGGGTGTGTGGGTGGGCGGGCAGGCACTGCAGAAGGGAGACATGGATAGGATCAGCTCTTATCTTGGCTGCCCAGTGCCACACGAGGTGTAACGCCACACCCACACTACCACACAGTGTGTTTGAACAGGCACACACACATACACCATGAAATCACTGTGCCATAGTTTGACTTGTATTATCCTTTTTTTTTTTTCTTTTTTCAGAGGATATGCAAATTAGATGAGTCTACAGTGTAGGCCTAATGTTAGTGCATGCAAAATACATGTAGAAATTCAGTTGAGAGGTCAGTGCCTTCATATTAAAAAAAAAAAAAAAAGGGGGGGGGGGGAAAAAGCTTTCGATTGAACAATCATTTGATGCCAGCAGCCTCTGAAATGTAATGACAGTTGGAATCTAGTAAACGAAACAGCTTTTGTAAAGTGAAAAAAATCTCTTCAGTAAGCGTCCGTTGTTTGAAGACAATCCTGTCAAAATGAATTCAGCTTGTCTTTTGATTATTTAGATGCATTTATGTTTAGAATCATTAGATATTTCTTTATTTAGCCACTTGCAGCATTGTTGGACATGCTTATGAGTATATAGAGTGTAACTTGTTAACTTATGTTATTCATTATTCAGCGATATAGTGCAGGATAATCCTCATGGCGTTCCTGCAAAGATAGATAGAAAAGTAACAATATTGGAAGCGTTTGTATTTTTCTGTTTCATTGTACTTTAAAAATTAGCAAATCAGCAGAGCTGAATTATTGCTTAGCTTCTAACTTACCTTCAGGCCTTCCTTTGCCAAATGGTTTTTATAAAAACATTGAGGAAAACAATTGTTTTACATATGCAGAGAACAGCAGAGGCGGCAGAAATTGTGAAGCACCACTTGAGTTAATATGTAAAAAAAAAAATCGGGGTGGGACGGACAGGTAGTAGCGCTCAGCATCAGACAGAGGGAGAGAGAGATGAGAGCGGTAAAGCTAAAGTGGATGAGACAGGTCTTGAAAAGCATCGGCCACGGTGGCGGTCTGTCAGGAACGGTTTGTCTCCAGGCTAAGATCTCAGAGTGGCTCGAACACGCCGGATTTCTGTCTGCACAAACTGATATCGGCGCTGTCTGTCAGTCCTGTCTGTGTGTAGCTGATGGTACTGCTGTTGAACCTTCCCGTATAAGTCGTGACCTGATGTGGCTCTGTGCAAAGCTGCAAATCTGGTTTAAACACCATTATTTTTAAGTAAAATGAAAGCAAATTTTTGTCTCATGAGCCATTTCAGATTTTTAGCGTGCCGCCTGCATTGAAACGGTTCGTTTGAAGCTTTAAGTCTGAGCCAGATTCGAGTTGTCACAATGTTATGATGGATTGGTTTTGAAATTAATTTGTACATTACGGCTCTGATGAACATGTGACATAAGCACATAGTTTATCTTATTAAAATATGTTTTAAAAACTATAGTGTTGTTTTTTGCTGATTTATATATTGCAACATTTTCTACATCTACTTGGATTCAAGTAGCAGAATTACTGTCAGAATACTACCCCTGTGTTTGGTTATCACAGACACGTTTGAATTACAGCTGTGCTACTTCTACTGCAGAGTGTCTTTAGGTTTCTTTTTGCCGATATCTAGAGTTTATTTATACCACTTTTATCTGCATCTGGACAGGACAAGCCATCCTGTCTGAAAGTAATCTTTGTCAAATAATTTATGAAAATTTTGCTATTTTTTCTTGGAAACTTTGACTCAAAAACACCCACAGACATCTGCGGTTGCGGGTGCAGGTGCCTCATTTGTATTAATATGGCTGTTTGTTCTTCAGAGTGAGTGAGGGGCAGCATTTAAATATAATCTAGGAGAAAACATTTCAGCGACATTTACAGAAACCTTTACACATCATTGTCGACGGCACATCCACCATCTGCCGGTCGATGAGTGGCGTATTAATTCCCAAATTTAAGATGAGGTTAAAGTTTTTTGTTTTTTTTTCCATTCAGTCTGATTTGAGATATTTATTTTGGTTTTGTTTTAATATGTTGTGTTGTATAAATGAGAGGACATTTTAGAGCGAAAGTGAAGGTGTGATGTGAGGCTGCATGTGTTGTGGTGTGTTGGAGTGTGAAGGTGTGTGCATCTAAAGAGAAAAGTGTGTGTCAGCCTCACCACGCCTGAGGTGAGCCCAATAACCGTGCCATGGCCCACTGGAACGAAGTTTCACCATCTTTAGTTCCGAATAGAGAGAGAATGTGACATTAAATGAAATGGTTTTCAACGCTTTACTTTTTCTCTTGTTTTTTTTTTTTTTTAGGTGCCGCTGATGAACCGTGGTTTGGGATTTTTGTCTTTTTAAGCGTGAGATGTAACATTGAATGAGAGTGCTTCTGTTTTTTGCAAAAGCACACAACCGGCTTTTTGCAGTAACTGTGGCCTGGAGGAAGGGGTAATAAACTGGAGACCAAGGGGGTCCCTACTGTAGTTTAATGCGTGTGTGTGGGTGTGTGGGTGGATTGAATAGGGAATCCCTGTCTTCTACTTGAACCTTTATTTAACCAGGATATCCCACTGAGAGCAAGGATCTTTTTTTTTTTTTTTTTCTTTCTTCTTTCTAAGGAGACCTGCAACAGACATAGTGCCCTGAAGCTACAGTGTAAGACATCTAGACAAATACACAACAGAAACACACACAGAAACACACTCAAGTCTGATTAAATAAAACTTCTAGGCCTCAACACCTTAATCCTGCATTGTGTGTCTTTGCGGTCAGCATGGTGTGAGACTATAACCGTAGCCCGTTGTCAAGTGGTTACACAAAATTTTTCACTTCCTTGGCTGTTTTCATGAACTGTCTCATCCTTTATATGAAGGTCCGGGAGGGAAGGGACACAGAGGAGACTAGCAGAGAGAAAAAAAAATGTCAATTACAATTACCAATAATAATCATTATAATTAAGCAATCACCTAATAGGAAATCAAATTATTGTGGGGGGTGACAGTGGGACAGAGGGAGGTCCCGTGGGACTGTATTAATTTCTGTTCTTTTATTTGACCCAAGAACTTTCCCTTTATTGTCTTTCCTTGGTTTTTGGGCTAGGAGGGGTTGTTGAGAGGGCTTTATTAACTGGTAGCCTAGGGTGATGATATTTGTTATTTATTTATTTTTCTTTGGAATGGTGGAGTTGAGGGAATGGGGTTTGAGGGATTTGTATTAATATTAATACATTTTCGGGATGAGGAACAGGAGGAAGAGGACTGAGCGATGGAAGGGTGGGGGCGCAAAGGCAGTCATGGATCCACAAAATCACCCCTTCTCCCCTCGCCTCGTTCTTGCCCCCCCCCCCCCCCCCCCCTTTTTTTTTTTTTTCTCTTTCCACTCACTTTTCAGCTCACCTCTCCTACTTCTCAGGGGCTCCGGCGCTAGCAGAGAGGAGAGCCGTCTGTTTTGAAATCAGAATTTCAGTTTAACAGTCAACAGGATAGGAGGGAGAACCCCAAACACACAAATACACCTCATTTAGGGTTAGTACACTGCTTCGGTATGCAAAGGGTTGCCTAATAATAGCAAGGCAATGTTTTTTGCAAAGTCCCAGAGGATGGTTTTGTGTGTGTATCTGTGTGTGTGTGTTGGTGTGGGCGAGCATGTTGGTAAGGAGAGATTCTTGGCAGTGTACCACACAGACACACAAGTGTGCTGTTTAGCAGTTTCTCTCCAGAGGCTCCTGGCAGTGTGTATGTGGCCATTCCAAGGCTTCTCCCCATGTCTCTTAATTAAGGCACTCGTCAGACAGAGACCAGCTGGGCCTGGTCTGGCCTAGCTGGCACTCACTGTAATTTCAGTCAGCCGAACCCTTTCCTCATCTTCCATGCCCCCCCCCCCGCCTCCCCGTGCGCGCTCACCTTTTCTCTTCTTCTTTTACAGATTTCTTTTCCCTTTGTTTCCCTCATTGATTGAGTTTTATGTTGTTGTATTGCTGAATATTGATGGAAGTGCCCTCTGCATGTTTATAACATATGTAAGCTTAACTAGTTGACCTTTCCATCATACCTAAAGCACTAATTAGGAGTCCCATTAGTATCTGAGAGACCGCCAGTTAATCGGCCCTTAAATACCAGGATTTAGGTGTTTGCTGGAACACGGTAATACTTAAGCAGTGTCCTAGGAGGCAAATGGAGTATTTATTGAAGTAACTGTTAAAGGGGGAAAAAATGCTCTAAGAAATTATCTGGTCATTTTCTTCCTTTTTTTTCCCCTCCAGTAGGTGCGAGATTTTCTCAGACACACTGAAACATTGTGTGTTAAGTGGCAGGATGTGTCATGCTTCTTTGGTTACATCTCTTGAAAGACTAAAACAGATTTGGATTCCTTTATGCAAACAATGCAAAAAAAAAGACGAAAAACAAAAGCTAGCTGTTTCAGCACGATATACTACAGATTGCTATAGCAAGCACATGCTAAGGACAAGAGTACATCCATAGTATAATCTTTCTCTTAACCCTTCAGCTCCACCCTCACTCACTCCATCCATCCCATCTCTTTATTCCTCCACTCTGATTCCAAACCGTCCTTCCATACAAAAAGACCAAGCCCTGGTTACGTGGCTGTTGCTATGCCAGGTTTGCAGGCTTTCCTGGGTTAATCCAGCTTCTATCTAGGATGTGTTATGGAGGCTGCACGGATAATAGTGGACACTGTGTCCCCAGTCTATGTTCAGACTTTCTGCAGACAGGTTTAATGTTGTCTAAAAGTGTGGTTTATCAGAGGGGTAAATTTCCTCAGCATTGTATGATTAAGTCTCCTGCACACATGTGTAACCAGTTCATACATTGTGTGCCTGTGAATGAAGTTCAAGTCTTCGCTCGTGCATGTATTCCTGGGCACACACATGCCTGTGCATTTGCACACCTAGGCCGCCCCTTTATCCGGGGGATTATGGTTAAATGGAATGCTGAGATTCTGGCGGCGAGCGACTGATAAAGCCGAAGTCGGCGTTAGGAGAGAAAATTATTATTGGGGATAAAATCAGAGCGAAGGAGATAGTTACCGACTCGTTGGGGAGTTTAGTCATTGATATTCGGCACAGGCTTTCAGGCAACATGCAGAGTTCATCACACCCTTAATGTGATACTAGTTTTGTGTGTCTAGGTGTGTGTGGATGCACCTTGGAGCTGGGCTTTACAAACTTTTAAAGGTTTTGGTTGAGGATCAAAAGCCTTTGGGGTTTTAAAGCAGCCAACATACTGATGAAGCTTCCCCCACCAGCGGATAAGCTGGAATGTCCTCGGGGTTTCCTGCGGCTCAAGGACTTTTTCTTTGAGTATTCCTACGTCACATCATTCGCAGTCGTTCTTGTCTCCATTAATGTTGATGCAAAAGTCAGTTACTCTCAGCTTTATTTGTTCAGCCAACTGGTGAAATAATCCTGCTGAAACTCCCGTTAATCAGAGCCAGCCTTCTGAATTTCTTTTGATTACTGAATTAAAAACATATTAACGGTCAGCAACAGCAAATTTAAAAAAAAATACTATTATTTAAACCTAGATTGTAGAAGTACTCTGATTGTTCAGTTTTCCCGTCATGATGGAGATTTAGATGCGTTTGAAAATAACTGATACAATTGTATGATAAATAAATCTTTCTCTAGCCTTCAGAGATTTTGGATTTCATGAGGAATTTTCTTAAACTATGGTTTGGTTTTTAGAGGAAAAACACTTAACCTAATAAACCGGTTAAAAAAAAAACTTCCAAATACAGTAGAAAATGGAAAATATTTTAAGAGAAAAGTGTTACATATACAGAAAGTTATACTGTGATGTGTATTTTTTTTAAGTGCGTATAAACAGTGCAAAGAGATTATTGAAACTGTCTAAAAAACTGAATTTTTTCGTTGTCATGTTTATAATACTGTGGTTTGATATTTTACAGAAATAATTTTTATTTATTGGAAGCTAATCATAATACTTCTTCTCTGGTTATACCTTTTTTTTAATCTAAATTTTAGCTCTTGTGCCAAACAATTAATGAAAATAATGGGAGTCAGACTGTGTTGCTGTTTTCAGGTCATGTAGCCTGTCAAAGAGTTAGATTATTTTTCAGTTTTAAGAGTCTTTTACTTCAAGTGTTAAAATCAACTGTGAACAAATACCCCTCCTTGACCTTACAGGACTTGATTTAGGCAGATTAGCGCGTGTGTGTGTGTGCACGACTGTGTGCGTGCAGGTGAGCGCATTTCAGTCCTCTGAGTGGAGACTGATCAATAGTAATTGGTTGAGTGTCTCAGGCCGTTTCTCTCCTTTGTAGTGTGGGCCTTTTGTAGACAGCGCAGTGCCAGAAGAGAAAGGGGACAGGCGAGGGATACAAAGAAAGGGGGGGAGGGAAAAAAAGGGGGGGGGGGGCGGAAGAAAAGGACATGTTTGCAAGTCGACGAGCATGACCGACTCCATCAAACTAAACTCTGGAATTTATTCAGTATTACACACTAATCTAAAAAAAGAAATCTTCCTGGCTTTCTGTGGCTCCTTGGCATTTCATTTCTTTTCATTCACACTAGAGGATGGGGAGTGTATGTCGTCTGTGTGTGTGTGTGTGTGTGTGTGTGTGTTGTGTGTGTGGTGTGTGTGTGTGTGTGTGTGGGTTCTAGAGAGGTGGTGATCTTTTAGAGAGGTGTGATAAACGCAGATGACTCGTTAAGATGCATTAACAGGCGTCTCACTTCTTCCTCTCTTTCTCCCTCTTGTTTACAAACAACAGGCACACTTCCAGAGTATCTCTCCATCCTCATCACTAACTCTTCTGTCCTCTTTTATGACTTCCATAAAAGCGACGTGTTGCTGAGTGAGGGTTGAAGCTCCAGTGGTATTAGCAGGGAAGGCATTAGGCATAAACTCTAAGGTATATTAAAGCAGCGGCCCTGTTGTTCATATAAACACGCCAATTCAATTTAGCCTGCCCCACGGGGAATGGGATTTTCAGCAGCTTCCGAGAGCAGGAGGAGGGGCAGGAGGGGTCGTGGGAGGGAGACAGTGAGAGTGGCAGATGAGGTAAGACAAGAAGAGGAGGTGGGATGAAGGGATCTTGGAGAGGTGCAAAGCAGGAAGAGGGAATCAGGGGAAGGGGTGACAAAAAAAGAGAAGTTAAAGATTGGCACATGTGGAGATTAACATATTAGAGTGGTGTGATGGCTAGTTGCTGGAATTCATTATTATTGTTGCATTAACTACCATGACGTAAGCACCTGTGCATGTGTGTGTGTATGTGTGTGTGTGTCACTGACACACACACAGACTGGCAGGCACAGGGGCTGCCAGCATCTGTGGTGTCTGCACGCTTGGACAGAGCGTTATGTGGGAAACCCTACAGTTATATTATTCAATCCAAATTCAAATGGGCTTGTCAAGGAAGCTCCTGCTTTTTATTACCTGTCAGAAAAACCAAGGGATGGATGGAAAAGAGGGGAGTGAATTAAACGACAGTAAATAAGACCCCCCCTATCTCTCTGCACTCGCCCCCTGCCATTCTGCCATTCCTCCATGCGCTGTATTTTGGAGACACACACACACACATTTGGAGATTTTGACAGCGTGTTGTTGTTCAGCTCTATCTGTAGTTTACCTTAACCAGTCCAATCTGTCAATCAGATGCTGGAAGATGTAATTATTTTGTTCATCACTGAGTCTCGAGCCAGTATGGAATCAGCTTAGCCAGGCATTGGGGCTGATGGTAAAGGAAAGTGGCTGAGACATTTATTGAAACTGATATGATGCCTCTTTGATGTCTATAAATAAAGAATTATGGGAAAGTAAATAAAAGTGGAGGAAAAGGTGAGATGGGTGGGGGGATTTCTTAAGACTGACTACTGCATGTGAGAAGTGAGGGCATGGTGTTTCCTCCCTTTGCACACTTGCACATGCATAGATCCTGAATAGCCTCCTCCCATCTTGCCCCTTTCAGCCAGCCATAACCTCTGCCATCTGTCTACCCCCTCCTCTTCCTATCTTCCTCTTTTTTTCAGTTTCAACCTCCTTTTCATCTGCTCTTCCTCTTCTCCCAGCCCCCTCCCCCTCAAGATGTTTTTTTAGGGCCTTATTTCCCAACCTATACTCTGGTGGCATTCAGAAGGATGTGGAATACTTTTAGTCTTGTGAGTCAGAGAAACACTCTTGACTCACAAGAAGAGGAGGGAGGAGGACAGTGACTAAGGTTTTTAGGTTGTCTACAGACAAAATAAACAAATATGTAGATATTGAAGCTATTTATTCTGTGCTGGTATTCATCATTTGTCAGTTGTAAATAAATCCTGAATGGCTCAATGTATCCTGCATTTACATTATCAACCACATCACATGAATTTCAAGATCCTGTTTGCGATGTCTTTTATCATGTAGCAAGTAGCCAGTTCTGTCATTTTCATCAGCAGTTTAAGTTTACACACCACCTTTGCTTTTAGCTTCATATTAAAGACCTGTAATGTTTGTACTTACCCCACTGCAGTACCTTGTTAACTGGAATAGAATTGCTGCTTCCTGATACTTCTTGTGCTGTATTATTCATGTAGTCCTGATTCTGTTTCCCACTTTGTGTCAGCTCAATCTGTCATTTATCTAATTACAAAAAAGAAAAAAAAAAATCATTATTTGGGCTTTACATAAAAAAAAAATATTTGCATACTCTTATTTTATGATGATTACTGTTTAGCTTGACTAAATAAGCAATTTGAAGGCATTATCTGTGGTACCATAAGAAGTGGGATTGTATGTTTAAGGTCATTTTATAATTTATTTTTTACACACTAAACAGTTAAGAAGTCTAGATTTCCTAAATCCGACATAAACTAGAGATGCTGTGTCATGGATCTGTAAAGTCTTAGGCTACAACCATGCCGTCCTTTTATTTTTTTTTTTCTTTAATATGTTTTTGACAAATACTGAATTACAGACATAATCTGTAGATCAATTAAGAACAATAATAGTTTAGTTTGAAATAGGTGATGTTATTTTGTTCCCTTCTGCACCAAAATCTAACTTCTGCCTGCCAGGTGCATAGGACAGCTGGTTGCAGCTGTATTTGAATGAAGTGATAAAAGAGCCATATTAGGCACTCCCCTTCTAATCCTCTATTGTTCTTTGTCTGTCCCCTGTTCCACAGAGGGGCTGCTCTAATTAAAGACTAATAATTGTATTGTTTTATAAAGGCTATAGAGACAGAGATTCTGCTCTTCAATCATTCACTCCCTCCAACGTACCCTGCCGATCGAGGGGCTATCTCGCTGGTTGAAGTCTATAACCATGCAGTGACAGGCCGTTTTGGGGGTGTGGGTGTGTATGAGAGAGGGAGGGCTGTGTGGCATACAGTAGGAGGAGGAAGGAAAAAGCCAAATCTAAATTAAAACTTTAAAGCACTATTATTTAATTACCCCAAAGGCTGTGGATTTGAAGGATTGAAGGGCGCGTGTGTGTGTGTGTTGCTCATGCAAGCGAACACACACACACACACACACACACACACACACACTGCTATCCAGGATTATTTTTTCTTTTCTTTTTTTTGTAAATTTTCCATCTCTTCTGAAAGTGTGTGTGGGTATTCATGTATGTGCTTGTATGTGCATGAGAACCAGAGTGTAACCCCTTATTGGCTGCCCTCTGCCGTTGCTCCTCCTTTACGTCTATCCCAGACACACACACACACACACACACACACACACACACACACACACATCCATGCACACATGCTGAAGCGCCGGCAGATAAAAAGGCATTATGGTAAATTCCACTTAATGACAAATTTTTAATTTGGGGAACAGGGCCTGGTGAATGGAGCTTAATTACCGGGGCCAAAGATCCCTCGGAAAAATAACCCCCTCGACGTGCCCAACCTGCCCGATAATGGAGCGCTCCGCAGAATGGCTCAGATTAACCAACGCCGTTTATCAACCACCACCCCACCCACACCCCTTCTGTATAATAACAAAAATAACAATCATGAAAATTCTATCTGCCTCCCAGCCCCCATCACCCCCCGCTTCCTCTCCCGCCTTTCCACCCTCCCGCCCACTGCCTGGCTCACCCCGCAGGAGGAAATTCATCAAAATGAAATTGAGGTTGCAACTCACTGGTTTTATTAAAATATATTTGCCCCTCACAGACGATGCATGATGGTGTGTTTCGCCATAGAAGACAAAAGGGGCACCATGAATAATTTGGTCAGTTTTTATTTGCGACGTTTTTTTTTGTTGGCTTACACAAGTTGGACTTTAGACATAAAATACTTGTTGACTACAGAGTGCTGTACCGCAGTACTGAGTTAGGTACCCCCCCCCCCCCCCCCCCCCCCCCCCCCACAAAAACAAAAAAAACAAAAAAACAAGCGGGCAGCTTGAGTGAAACTGATATTACCACTGAAACAACAGCATAATCTTTTCTTTTCATGAAATGCAACTAGGTAACACAAAGGGTTAAACTTAAAATAGGACTGCAGTGAATAATGTATATTTGTTTTGGTTGGCCTGGGTTGGTGTGGATTTTACTGTTAGTTTGGCAAAACGAGCAGTTTATAATGTTTGCAGTTTAATTGCTCTGCGTTTGCATGGCTTCACTATTTGGAGGTGTGACTGTAAAACTTGATTAAAAATTACAGTTAGTTAATGGCCAAAAAACCTGCTGCATTTTGAGTGGTTGATTGGAGAGATAAATTAATCCAAGTAATCCATATAAATTTCAAATGTTTTAATAAATGTGCTTGTCTTAAGCCTAAATTTCAGTGACTACATATGCACATATAGTGTCTACAAAAAGACAATTATTCAGACTAATTGGTCTAGGCTGCTTCATATTGATTTTTAAGCCTTTTTTTTTTAAACAAAAATGTTTTTTGATTAATATAAACAACCAAAGAAATTCTGCTATAGGATCAGATCGGCCTCTATAATCTCCAAGTTCACAAGTCTGAGACAGTGATCTGATCCGATACTGAGACATGAACAAATCATTGTGATAGCAAAAGTGTTATGTAAAAATTATAACTTGGAAGTTTTTTTTTTTTTTTTTTTATTGTCATGTAATGTGTCATCAGCACCAGCCATCCAAGCATATTTATGGCAGTTAAATGAGTCAATTTGAATCTTTTGAATCATCGGTGATGATATGATGGTACAAGTCAGGACTGTGTTTTTAATAAGAGCCACTCTGATTATCAGCAGATTGATGGAGATAAATTCTACGTTTGAATTGAAAATCTGTACTAAAGAGGCCGCTAACGGATATTAAAAAGACACAGTGACTACCTGTCTCCTGTCAGTCCCACGGGCATGTTCTGGCTCAGTTTTGGAGAACTTGAACACACACACACACACACACACACACACACACACACACACACACACACACACACACAGACATACGCGTGGGCACACGGGGGGCACACAGGCTCGCTCACTTTTCTTGGCCTTCTCTGGTCCCCGTTGTTGTGTACCCTGATTGGACCATGTGGTTGCCATGCGGTTGCCAGGCCGCGCCCCTGCTGTGTGGTAATTGGTGTCTGTGGTGTTGCCGCGTGGCGATGGTACTTTGACTGACAGGTTTGGCCACCTGCCCTGCCCTGCCTGCCAACATGGCGTGGAAGAGGAGGGAGAGGAGGGAGAGGAGGTGGCACAGGCTGGCAGGGGGTGAGCACTCGATGTGTCACGGAGGAGGGGGGGGGGTGGTGGATAGATCAGATAATCAAATGGGCTGTGTTGAAATATGTGTTTGCCGAACACAAAGCAGATTCAACAGGGACCGCGGTGATGGCATCCGTATTCAGTTTTCACCGAGCTGGGAAACATGATTAGAAAATAATTTTGGTTCTATTTTTAATCATTGCCTTTGATAGTAATTTCATCCTGTTTTATTGGAGTTAGGCCAAAGGAAAGCTTCTTTGCCTGTGTAATCATGGCACTTTTCCAGCATCCTGTAGCAGAAAGAAATGGTTTATGGTTTGACTGCCCAGCCAGATGTGTTTTAAAAAAAAAAAAAAAAAAAAAAAGTCTGGCTCGTTGGCTGTTTTTGAATTTGTTCTTTTTGATTATCTGGCCAAAGTTGAAAACCGGTATGGTTATTTGTTTCTTTAGGTTCTGTGATAGTGACCACAGTTTTTAAAGAAATCTAATTCTGGCTTATTACATTTGATATAATGCACTCTTGAGTTGGACTTGGACTTTGTGACCTTTTTGGCAGTATGATGATGTGTGTGTAATTAGCTGGACTCTTGCATCTTACATGTCTTTACATCACAAGCAAGGAGGAGACAGGTCTTCGACTTTAGTGTAATTTAGCATAGAATCTTTTTTTTGGTTTGTTTTTGATGTTTTTGTGATTCTTTGTCTTTCTTATCATGTTTCATGAATTAAACTGAAAACAAGAGTTGTATGTGTGCTTGTATGCTTTATCTTGCAAGTATACCAGACAGGCAGTGCCCCCGGGAGGTGGTCAGGAGACAGAGTAGCATGGTTTCCATTTGCCTGGTGAGCTGACAGCAGTAATGCGTGTAAAATACAGCCACAAGTGTTAAGAGGAATTTGGGTCATGATTTTGGCTGCAAGAGTAGAAATTCATAGATGTTAGCTTTTAAAGATGGATATGTGGACTGGTGCTGTTCTCAGTTGAAAGCCACAAGTGGGAGATCAATGGCCAGACGACACCCATCTTCGAATTTGACCTTCGATTCGATCTTAATTGTAAATCTGTAGAGCTTTGTGACTTTCTGCTGCTGCAACACCATAGAAAAATCTGTTCACAGACAGGCACATGAATCAAACCTCCTTTGTGATAGCTCCTGGCACAGAGGTCACCAGTACCACAGATTTGATTCTCATAAGATTTAAACAATATCATCCTATGTGGTAAGGGTGGGAATTAAAGTTTAGAAATAACTTGTAAAGGCAGCATTGCTCAAACACATATCAGGACTGTGCAGGTATCAGGCATGACTAGTGTCTAACAATATGAATAAACAATCATGTAGCTCTCATCAGATTGAGATTCATAGGCTGCTTTATGTTGCCTAGTTAAAAGCAATGAATAAGAGCACGAATAGAAATATCCCCAAATATCTCTTATCTCTAAAACTGTTATAACTCTGGGAGAAAATTTTACCTGAGATTTTCTTTCTTGCTTTAAGAAGCTAATAATGGAAAAAGGTTTTCAAAGCCCTCAAGAATGTTTTTCTTTCATTACAAACAGTTGGATTACAGTAAATCCCTGCATGCAAACATTTGCCACAGATTGCGAATGAGAGTTTACAGTGTCTGTGTAGATTCTTAGTCATCCAGGTCATGGTAGCCTGAAGAGCTTGAAGAAAAAAAGCTACTGGACTTCTTTAATTTTTTTGGAATATGCTTCATCTCTTATCTAAGCATATTATATAGAGATATAGATATAGATAGATAGAGTGGCTAAATGAATAAATAAATGAATTGCCCACTGCTGCTAGGCCAACATGCACAACACCAGGAACTTCAAAATACCTGAACTGAATCCAGTCATCGTTCACGTTATAATTATGCTTGTGCTGTTGAGCCAACATGTCTCATATGTGATGTGCCCTCTTCTTCTGTGCTACTAGACAGGAGAATTGGTGCCATGAGCTGTTTATCTAAAAATGTTAGTGGGTGGAAACATTTGGATGGAAACCACCTCTCTCTAACAGAGAGATAAGTGGAGATTGGCAAAAAAAAAAAATTTGAAATGGGTAATGGGCTTGTACAGCTGTTGAGTTACTCCCTGCATGGCAAATGTCTGCACACTAGGATTTGACAGTATACTAAAATTTTCCAAAAGGCCATTGTCAGTCCAACAACTGTCAATTGTTGATATATTCGTGGAGGGATTTGTATGCACAAAGTCTCTGGCTATGCTAGCAACATGTAGGTATCATAGCCGGCATTGGGTCCAGGATAGCATGTTGGTTCAAAAATGTGTCACAGTAGGAGTCGAGACTTCGACGCTGGTGCTTTCTTCCACAGTATTTAACACCGACCCTGTGATACCGGGTTTCCACAGTGCTGCATCTGCTAGTCGTAGTAATGACAATTTCCGTCAGCTCGACACAACAAGCAGAAAGGGGCACCACCTTGTGGTGCTGTTCAGCAGTCTCCTAGTTCTTCTGCTTACACTTTCATCTTCTCCATGTAGTTTCCATCTTTTAGCCTCCTCATGATTTGATCCTTACGTCCTACGCTCTTTCTCTTCCTGATCTTATCCCTATTGTGTTTTACGCCCTTGGGACAGACTTTTTTTCTCAATTGAAAGAGAGCGGTTAAGAAAGCTGTGTTTGTGTGCATGTCTATTGGACTTATCTGAACTTTTGGCTAACCTTTCGGAGGGCAAGGCTGTAGGGCAAGGGTGATGTCACAAAGGAAACACTTTCTTACACACACACACACACACACACACATTTAGAGCACGCACACTCCCACCCACCCTCACCATTGTCATGTATAGTGTTGCTAATCCAGCCCTGTCACTTTAGTATCAAACATAACCTCGGCGTGTGTGTGTGTGTGTGTGCAAGCGCGTGTGTGTGTGTGTGTGTGGTGTGTTTTTTGGGGGGGGGCAGGGTGAAAGACCCCTTACACATTCCCTTTTTGTGTGTGTGTGTGTGTGTGTGGCACGCCTCTGTGTATTAATGGGTCTGGTCAGCAGCTTGTATAATGGCGGGCTGGCTTGGGATGCCTGTTTAAGTGTCGGGACAGGGAAAGAGATGGGGTTAGGCAGACCCGTTGAAGCCTTTGATGTTGCTGGGACAGAGGGCAGAACAGCTTGTAGATGACACACTCGTGAGCATGCACACACATACACATACATGTAGAGATCTTAGAAAAACTGTTAAATGGTTAGAATTGCAGGTGATTGTGAGGGAGACTGCCACATTCAAGGATGTGTGCATTGTTGATGTTTTCAGTGTTGTCCTTGGTTTATCAGACTTAAACCATCCTGTCTGGGCCTCATCCCGTGTGTGTGTGTGTGTGTGTGGTGTGTGTTTTGTTGTGTGCGCGCGCGTGCATCACCCAGGAGAGCTGGGTGTTCATGGTTCATTAGCCACATGTACACTTCCGTTCTGTTCTCACTGGTAGAAGAGACAGATTTAAGCATTCACACAACATACATCCCCCCACCCCTTTTGTTTGTTTCTGCCGACTCTGATGAACAGGCACGCAGCCTCCTCCCCTCTCCTCCTCATCTTCTAGTAATCAGGGTACCTATGAGACAGACAGATAGCATCTGTTGCCTTCTCTCCCTGATCAATCTCTCCCTTGCTTCTCCCCTCTTCCATGTCATTGTGTTGCATTTCCGTGACGATGGAGTGATGAGATAATGTACGAGTTGTCCTGCAGAATCAAAGTCGGTGGAACCCTCAGAAAATGCTGTCAGTGAGCTTTGTCTGAGATTTACAGCAGATGACTTGAGCACCACTTGTCACTCTAACATTAGACAACTGTTTCTCCCTTCAGGATCTTTGGGCTTAAACCACTAAGATGGCTGTAAGAAATGCTTTGCCATTAGATGTTCAAATTGAACAGTTGCAGTCAACATGGCGGAGGCCTCTCTTGAGTGCGTTCAGCTGCTCGGTGAAGTTGCTGCCATCTGCTTTTTCAGCTCCAGACTCCTTCAGATCTGCTGGGCCACGATGGAACTAGGGTTTGGTATTGAACAGGGCCTCAAGGTTGATTAGCATATTTTTCACCCTGTGTACAGAAAAGCCCCCCATCCACCCCCTCCTCCTTCCTCTCTTGCACCCCTCCACCCATGTGTTTGATTCCTCGGCCGTGACAAAGAGCTTCACCCTTTATTTGGTGTGTGTTGTGTTGGTGAGGTGGTGGTAGTGGGAGGGGGGTTTAGATTAGGGAAAGCTTCCTGCTCTTTATTTGGGGAGTCCCCCCGGGAGACGCTTTGGGAATGACTTTCGTTGAGTCACTAACGCCTTCTCACCTTCTCTCTCTCACACACACACACACACACACACACACACCACACACACACACACACACACACACACACACACACACACACACACACACACACAGACGGAGTCATGCACACTACGCACCTTTCACCCCTTCCTTTTTTTTTCTTTTCTTCAAGCTGCCTATTGACTGCTGGATATGGTGACACACATGCAGTCTTTATACAGAGGCCCCCAGTATGCTCATAGTAGATGAGTACAGACCCCACCCCACCCCACCCCTAACTAACTGTACTTTAATATAAGCTTCTCCATAGTGAGATGCAAAGACACAAAATGCAGCACAGTAACTTTCAATAAATATAAGGTGTGAGCACTGACAAAAACAAAGAAAAGTAATGAGCAAAAGAATACTCAAAACCTGAAAACCCAGACAGCAAACCAAAGATGAAACCAAAGGCTGGACAGTCATCTGTTGCTGTACTTCCCCACCTGCAAGCAGAGCTAAAATAGTTTGCAGATTCATTGATTAGTTGATCAACAGAAACTCTCTATTCGTTAAAGCATGGACCTTTTTTAAAACTTGATACCTTTCTCTTTTCTTTTACACAGTTATATCAGGTTTTACCTTTGACCCTGTAGTTTTCTGATATTTATAGACAAAACAATCAATAAATAGTTACAGCGCTATGAGAAGGTATGCCCCCCCCCCCCCCCCCCCCCCCCCCCCCCCCCCCCCCCCCCCCCCCCCCCCCCCCCCCCCCCCCCCCCCCCCCCCCCCCCCCCCCCCCAAAAAAAAAAAAAAGAAATCATAGATTAACTGTGATTAACCACATTTTTTGGAAAAGCTAAGTTCAATTTCACGAGCCTCACCCATGCCTGATTACTGCTAGACCAACACATCATGCCACAATCTAAAGAAAAACAGCTTGTCTTTGACATTTATCAGTTTGGAAAGGGTTTAAAAAGCCATTTCTAAGCTTTTGGACTCTAGTGAACCACAGTGAGAGCCGTTCTCCACAAATGAAAAAAAACTGGAATAGTGGTGAACCTTCCCAAGAGTGGCCAGTCTACCAAAAGTTACTCAGAGTTCATCGACGACTCATCCATGAGGTCACAGAAGAACAACACAGAACAACATATAAAGGAGTGCAAGCCTCATTTGCTAAGTTCAGAGTTCATGATTCAACAATAAGAAAGAGACTGGGCAAAAATGGCATCTGTGGGAGAGATCCAAGGCGAAAAACCACTGCTGACCAAAAAGAACACTTGTCTCACATTTGCCAAAAAAGCGTCCTAGTCACACTTAAATCAGATTGAGATGCTTTGGCATGACCTTAAACAGGTCGTTCATGCTTGAAAATTCTCCAGTGTAGCTAAATTAAAACAATCATGCAAAGAAGAGTGGGCCAAAATTCCTCCACACCGATGTGAAAGAGTCATTGCTTTATTGCAATTCTTGCTGTCAAGGGGTGCCACAACCATTTATTAGGTTTAGGGCCAGGTAGGTTTGGATGGTTTTAAACCTTAAATGAAGTCATCATTCAAAAACAGCATTTTGTATTTACTTATCTTTGTCTAATATGAAAATTTGTTTGATGATCTGAAACATTTAAGTGTTGCCAAGTAACTAAGAAAGGGGAAGGGGCAAATACTTTCTCACAGCACTGTATAGGCAGATTCATCTATTATGAAAATAATCTTTAAAACTGAAATATACTTTCAATCCAAATCCTTTACATTTTTAATGATGGGTCTTTGTTTCTCATCTTTAATAATATTTTAACAATTTTAAGGCTTTACATTTTTAATTGGTGTGCATCACAAAGCGTGGCGCTGCTACTCTTCATGGCGTACTTAGACTTTTTTTTTTTTTTATTAAAGAGAGATTTTCTCTTTGGAGGTGTTCTGCGAGTCAGCAGAAACTTATGACATAAATTTTGTTTTAAATTAGAAATCCTAAAGGAAGCATTACCCTCTCTCACTTCTTTAGAATACCTAGCAATAAACTACCATCTGAAGAAGGGTCTAATATCCCGCTTTTACAATAGCATTAAAGACAGCTCCCAAACGTCCTCAGATACCAAAAGATTGGCATGGTGTGAAGATTTAAACAGTAATATACCAGTAGATGAATGGCAGAGGGCCTGTCTGAAAGCCCAGACACAATCTAATAATACTCAATTTAAACTAATCCAGTACAAATGGCTAATGAGAACTTACATACATGTGTTAAATGTGGGGCCAAAGGCACTCTGATCCATTGCTTATGGGAATGCCCAGTGATCCAATATTTCTGGAAGGAAGTTCTGAACACAATTTCATACATCACAGGTATTAAACTGAATCCTTGTCCTAAACTTTGTATCTTAGGGATTTTCTCCACTGAATATCAACTGAACAAGGTTGACCAAAGAACCATAATTTACTGTTAGTTAAAAAAGTACAGTACAGTATAGCCAGGTCCTGGAAATCCATTGCCAGACCTCAGCTGAAACCTTGGTTGTCCATGCTAGCTAGCTCTCTCGCCCTGGAGAAACTCACCTTTTTGATTAAAGGAAAATACTCTATCTTTAACTTCAGTTATTTTGAAACGTGGAAGTATTTGTAACAATGAATGATTGAAGGAATGTAATTAGGCTAATTTTGATTTTTGTCTTTATTTCTTTTGTCTTTATTCTCAATGGACTACGCCCAACACTCTTGGACTAATGGCTACCATATAGCCCTGATAACGAATTGAAATACCCTGTCTCAATACTGTTCACACCTTTTCTGCCATCTTGAAAGTTTATTATGTTCTTGTGTGTTTTATTTACTTATTTTTTCTTTTTCTTTTTTGGATTGTAGTTCCTGCTTGATGTTTGATACTGTTATTCGTGAATCTCTTTTCTTGTACCTGGCTTATAACATGAAAAAGCAATAAACAGATTTTTGAAAAAGAAAAAAAAAGAAAGAAATCCTAAAGGAAAAAGGCGCCTGGGTGGCTTAGTGGTGAAGCCGGCGACCACATACATATGCCGCGTTGCGGTGAGGGCGGCGCGGGTTCGCGTCCCGGCCCGTCGCCAATTTGCCCGCGTGTCTTCCTCCGTATCTTTCCCCCATTTCCTGTCTCTCTCCACTGTCGATAAAAGCCGCTGTGGCCAAAAATGCAAAAAAAAAGTACCTTTGTCAACAGTGTTTAGATACTGGTGCTACAGTCCAAATTCTTTAAAAGTGCTTAATGTGGGGAAAGGAATCACAGAGTATCTCATGATACTTTACCCACAATAACAATTGTACAAAGACAAAACATTTTGCAGTACTCACTGTATTTATGGTCATTTATTTTGATTTATTTCTTTTTCACCGTAAATTAACTTACTTGTATTCACTTTGCTATACACCTTAATGACCAGTGTATCGTGAACACATAGCAAGAGGAAGCAATACAGTATCTGTCTATTAGGGAAATGTTTCTTTCAGAGATTATAGATACTTGTGCTGTGCATGGTGATACCAGCATCTTTACAGGTCCTCCCAAATTTATCAGCTATGGGAGGACCATCCGAATTTTAAGTTACCTGTGTGATGACATCAAGTTGCTTGCATTGGTGCGTGTATTTTTTTTGGGGGGGGGTGAAGGTCATGGCAGAAAGAAGCCCATCCAAACAGCAGCCATTTTAATTTGTTTGACAGGGAAGAGAGGTGATAACCTCCCTCTGCAGCTGCTCACCCGGGGAGGGGGGGGGGGGGGGGGGGGGTGAAGTAGAAAACAAGGAGAGAGAGTAAAAGCACAGGAGGGGAGGGCTGAGCAGAATAGTGATAAGAGGGTTGGATAGAGTCAGTAAAAGAAAGAACAAACGAGGGTGGTGAAAACCGAGTGTGGAATATTTGATTATGACTCAGGGCTGTATATTTGTCCAAAAGCTGAAGACTGTCAACCACCAAATCGCAGGGGTCGATGTATGGTGTGTGTTTGTGTGTGTGTGTGTGTGTGTGTGTAAAAGCATGCAAGCCTGTGTGGGTCATTGCTTATCAGGACATAATTTATGCTGAATACACGTGTCCGTGTGTTTCTGTGGGTTTGTGTGTATGTTACGATTTCTGGATGTCAGTTACAGTTCTGTGGGCCTGAGGAGAATACAGCAGCCTCCCTCAGGGTGCTGTTAGTGTCGCACTCATACAGATGTGCGGGGCTGCGAGTGTGTGTGTGTGTGTGTGTGGGTGGGTGGGTGTTTTTGTGCCGTTCTCTTACAGGAAACTAAACTTACTTCTCAGAGTTTAGAGTTCCTAATAAGGTTGGATCTTGACTAGAATTTAGCAGTTCTTATCAAATACTTGTTCAAATTCTTTTTTTTTGTAAGAGAAGATAGGAGGTTTTTTGTTTTTTTTTTAAATATTTTACTTTCCATAGATTTAGGCTTCCATAAATAGGCATTTGTCATACAAAGCCACACTTTCTAATTCATCTCTGGTTTTCATGCATTGTAACCAGTATTAAAGAACTAAAGTAGGTCCAAACTTTGCTTTCAAGCACTCTTTCAAGCATATCTCATAATGTGTGTGTGTGTGTGTGTGTGCGTGCATGTGTGCATGCGTCTGTGCACATGTTATGCTTGGTTCTGAATGAATACAATCCCTTTGTTATTCTAATATCTGCCCATTTTAATTGTTCAGTGGTTATTTTCTTGTATTAAAGTGACCATTACCCATTAAACGAAGAATATATGGCACGGCTGTTGTGCTGGTTTGCATTATTTGTTTCAGGAATAACTAATAAACCTTATAACAGAAAACTAAGGGCTAAGCACAGTCATTTGCTGTAAATTAGTTTTTAAAATGCATTTTTGTCTGTTCTGCCAGATGCTGAAGAAGAGATGATGAAACTTGGTTGGTTTCAGACAAAGATAAGGAGGTAAGTGGCAATGAGCAGCATTTTAGTGCTTTCTATTTGTTTGTGGGGATTTTTGTTTGTTTGTTTGTTTTTGGTTTTCAGAGATCAAAAGTAATTATAAATAAACAGAAAAGCTACTATTTGCATCACATCCAATGGTTTTAACCTTATTATTTTATGCTGAAATGATAAAGACCTGTGAGCGTGTGCCTGGATGCACCTGTGTTTGCATTTGGTTGCTGAGCAGAAAGTATGGCCCTGTACCTTTCAGTATTCATCCTGCTACTTTTATCAGCAGTAGCATTATTAATACTGCTAGTCCATACACACCCATGCCATAATGTATCCTCCACCATATTTGAAAAATGGTGTGGCTATGTTTCAAATCATGAGCTTGTGCTTGCTTTTTTTTTTTTTTTTTTTAGCCTAATGGTTACCTCCTTTACTTTTGTAATTAACAAAAGCAACTGACAGAACAGTTAATGATGAGGGCATAATGATCAAAAACCAACCACTAAACCCTGTGACTCCAGCCTTACATCTAGCTGAGTTTGTTGGAGCTTACCATAAAAAGATGATGTCATTGATACACTAACTTTGTGTTTTTCAGGCTCAGATCTATAACAAAAGCAAGGGTGTCAGGATAGCAGTGCAGCGGTTGTCTAACAGATACTACACTGACAAGAATGTCCACTGCAGAAACTGCAACAAGATTGGACATCTCTCCAAGAACTGTCCTCAGCCCAAAGTTTGTCCTAATCAGTATGCAGTAGCTTGTATAGCTCATACATACTGGTTTGTAAGTAAGTAAGTAACTGTGTGTGTGTGTGTGTAGAAGCTGTCGCCTTGCTTCCTTTGTGGGACTCCAGGCCACCCAGTCCGTGACTGTCCCAATAGGCACTGCAACAACTGTGGCTTGCCAGGGCATCTTTACGAGTCCTGCAGTGAGAAGGCATACTGGCACAAACAGTGTCATCGCTGCAGCATGACTGGACACTTCTTTGATGTAAGTATCGCAGCCACTTTTATTTATTAGAGAGCCAAACTTACACTAGATTGCCGAAAATTCTTTACACAACAAACATTATAGCCATTTTGAATTGTTGGAACGTCATATCCCAAAACCATGTGAACTAAAAGCAACTATGCCATCCTTCGCTCCTCTGTGAAGGTTTCCCATCAGGGCTACAACAATGATGGTAAACTTTGTCTCTGATAACGGGTGACAAAACCTGGCTTTGTTAGTAGTAAAGTTGAGGTGTTGGCTCTGTGCAGGTCAGTCAGGCTTTCCTATACTAAAATAATGTATTGGCAAGCTGAGACTTTAAAGACTTTTCCCAAAAACTGCACTATTGCCTAATGTCTAACTATGCTGTGGATTTAATGTTTTCTTCCAATGGAAGTAAGGGAGCACATAGTGTAGTCTGTACACCAAACTACATAACAAGACCAAACTGAACACATGCATTTATAACATGCACACATGTTTAAAGCTGGTGCAGGCAAAATGTTTTTGGGTCACTGTAGAAAAAAATCCATATTTAACCATATTTTTAACCAGATCAAGTCAGGTGAGTGTTTTAAAAAGTAGTTTTAAGAGTTAAGGAATGGTGGGTTAAGCAGAAGAGTGTTCATGGGAAGCAAAGAGCTGGCATTTGCTTTTCTTAAGCATGTATGAAGGTCGAGCATATGTGCTTGTCTGCTAGGAGGGGCTTTGAAGAGAAGGGGAACGGCAGGAGAACGGCTGTTTTTTATTTATTTTGCCACTTCTAGAGTTGTTCCTACTGTGGCTTAATGCAGAGTTGCACACAGTAGTACAGCATGATTTGAGATGCCATTATCAGCTACTAGGGATGCACTTTTTGACTTCCATCAGCCTATTGGCAGCTACGATGGTATTTATCTGTCACTGATAAAACAGAGAAACACTCATAGAGACTTCTTTGTTTCGTTGCATAAAGGGGGCAATAAATAAATAACAGAATCAAAATAAACAGTAAACGTACAGATTTTTGGCCGTCAGCCAAATTGTTGAGTCCACAACGTCACAATTTCTGCATCCCTTTAAAATACACAAATTACAAATACATGCAAGAATAATTACTGTAATTAGACAGTAGAGGTATTACAGAAAAAGAAATGCTTTAAATTCACACAGCTTCACTTTATTGTATAATATATCCATGAAAGCTGCCACAGATTGTTACTGCAGCTTGGGCTTATAGTAAAAATTACCAAACATAGAAACCAACCATCACACACCACTTTTATTTTCTTTCCACTATCTTTCTTTTTTTCCCTTTTTTTTCCTTCTCTTCCCATTTCTCCCTTTTTTTTTTCCTTTTTCTCTCCTGTCCCTCCTCTCCTCTTCTCCCCCTCCCTCTCCCCCCTTTCTCTTTCAGTAATAATGAGTGACCAGGGGTCAGCAAACGCTGCTGTTCACATTAATTGATACACTTCAGTAATTACAGCTTAGTTATGTCTCTGCCATGCTGCATATTCCAGCTATGGGCTTGTGTGTGTGTGTTGGCAGTGAAGGGTGAATCTAATGACCATCAATGACAATTATCCCACCGCAGCGTTCATTACCTTGCCCATTTACACTAATGCCATAGAATGGAAAACCCTGTAAGAAGCTGTCTATGTCTCTCCACCTCACACCCCACTCTTTTTCTCTCTCTCTCTCTTTCTCGTGCCCTGTCTCTCGTCAGTCAGTCATGTACTGTGCTCTGTGTAATGGATGAGTAACCAGGTGAACACCAGAGGGAGAGTGTAGGCCAGGACACACACACACACACACAACCCAATTTTCTCTTTCTCTTGCCCCCTCTCTCTTTCTCTAAGCCCATTCTTTTCACCTCTTCATCCAGATCCTTGGGTTGATCTTGTTCTTTCCCTCTCTTTTGCATATTGTTTTTCAACAGCAAACAAAGGTACAAAGTTGTGTGGTATTGTAATTACCATTTGCTTGGAACATATCACTTTTTTTTTCCTTTTCTTACACTAACAAATTATACTGTATGTATTAGTGTCTGTGTTGAGAGAGAAAGAGAGTCAGGTCTCAGTCCCCTGGGCCTTTCTGTGTCTCTCATTAAAGACAGACGGTTGATGGAGCGCGAGTGTGTCGCTCGCCTCGCCTGTCGCCCTCGACAACAACACACTACCCTGGCGGTCTGGAGGGAGAGAGCAACCGGGAGGGAGGGGGTTTGTTGAAGAAAAGAAAAGAGCTAGATGAGAGGTGGAGGAAGATGCAGCTGTCGAAATTCATATTTGTTCTTGCATGTATTCAAATCAGAACAGATCGTATTAAGCCAGAAAAAGTACCTTCGATTCTACACAGGCCACTGTTTATAGGTCAGGATTTGAACCTGCACTCGAGGTCCAGATTAGTCACTTTTTAATAGGATTGGAATTCGTGGTGTTATACAAAATTTGTCGAGGAACTTTAGTGTGACTAAACAGTGTCTTTTCCACAGAACAGGCTTGAATTGGTCTCCCTCATTCTGTCTCATACACTCTCTTGACTCAGTAGGTATGTAAGTAGATAAACCTTGTTGCCTGCAGCATTTTCAATTTCCCAGTGGGAAGTGGCGGCGGTTTGGAAAGGATGTTGGAACGCTTAAGGAACAGCGTGGAGAAGTCCCGGAGATAATGCTTTAGCCACACTGGGACAAAACGACTGACTGCTTTACTTACCGACTTTGAGTGACTGACTGCAGAGAGACACGTGGATTGAAAATGGTTACTGAGAAATCAAGGTGATAAGAGAGATGCAGGAGGTCTAAGGCAGGCCAACAAATGACACCGTGATCTGTCATGAGTTTCCATTCAGCCTCTGAATCTTGTGTCTTGTAATTTTTTCACTAATTAGAATTTATTTTGTCTTTACTGTTAGAGTCGAAGCAAACAGATGTAAATACAGTTAGGTCCACAGTTTCTGGACAGGGGCGCATTTTTTGTAGATTTTTACAATAGTAGATTTTAAGCAATCGATATCTGATGTGCAGACTTTTTATTCATTGCCCCAAATTTTCAGTGACTCAAAATAACGGGACAACTGACTGATAAACAAATAAAGTAGATAAAAATAAATGGAGCTGATTCCAAAACTTATATTTGGTAGCTTTTTGTTGGAACTCAATATGAGGTCCAAAATATTGTCAGTGTAAGTGAAGAAGGACATCATTAAGCTGAAAAACTTAATAAATCTATCAGAGAGATAGCATGAATTTTCAAGGTCAGTGTATCATTGTCAAAGTCTCCAATCAAGAGACACCTTCATGAATGTAGATACAGAGGGTTTCGAGCAAGGACCTTCCTGAGAACAGGAAGGTCAGATTATGCTTTGCCGGAAAAAAAACAGCCTGCACAGTTCTGAAAAAAGTCTTTGGACAGGTGAAATCGAGATTAACTTGCACTAGAATGATGGAAAGAGAAGATTATCGAGAAGGAGAGAAACAGCTCATGATCTGAAGCATACCACATCATCTGTCAAACATGGTGGAGGCAGTGTTATTGATGATATGGGCATGTAAGACTGCCAGTGGAACTGGGTCACTAGTGTTTATTGATGATGTGCCTGCTGATAGAAGCAGCAGGATGAATTCTGAAGTGTACAGGGCTGAACTCACTTTCAGCCAAATGCTGCAGAAGCTTCACAGTGCAAATGGATAATGACTCAAAGGTTACTGCAAAAGCAACTCAAGAGTTTCACATTTAATTTCAGTTGAGGTTTGTTTATATAATGCCAAATCACAACAGCAGTCGCCTCAGTGCACTTCGTGCTGCAAGGTTAAGACCCTGTTGGAGTTAGGAAGAAAACTCCAACAATCAGATGATCGTCTGTGAGCAAGCACTAAGCAACAGTAGGAAGGAAAAACTCCTTTTTAACAGGAAAACCAGGTGGAGCCAGGCTCCGGGAGGGGCAGCCTATCTACCGTGACCAGCTGTGGGAGTGAGGGGAAGGAGGACAGAAAAAGGAAAGCATACTGAGGCAGGAATGAGGATAAAACTGAAGGCTGACCCACAAATAAGCACCAAATGAAAGTGGCTGCTTTAAAGTCCTAGCAGGGAGGAAACACAAAATTTAGTACGCTGGTTCTGGCGTTGTGGGAGTCACTGTCTGCAAAGGACAGCAACTCCATCTCAGTATTGAAAATAGGCCTTGCATTTCACATTACGCCAGTTTGTCCAATTACTTTTGAGCCTCTGAAAATAGGGACGATGTTTAAAAAATGGCTGTAATTTTTCAACAGTTCATGCAATTCTTTTCTAAAACTCTTTGAATTCAAGCCAGAGTCTACACCTCAATCACATATTGACTGTTCCACTGTGGTGGTGTACAGAGGAAAATGCAAAAGGGCCATTGTCCACAAACTTATGGGCCTAATGTACATCCTGCAAGGTTTTTTTTTTCCTTTTTTACAGTGCTGTGTAAAAGATCTGCTTACCTATTTAATGACAGAATGTGATTTTTCTCCTTCCAGGCTTGTCCAGAGATCTGGAGACAGTACCACATGACAGTGAGTATCTTTCCACAGAAGAACACTGTCAGCAATTATCACAGTAGTACTGTTCACACTTTTAACGTCACACTCCTTCCTTTTGTTCAGTTCAGATGTCTTGGCTGTGTTATTAGGTTTTTGTTTTTTTTTTGGGGGTGAAAAAGGCTACTGCTATATCGGGGGAGGTTTGATCCTACAAAATTAGGACAGTCCCGGTTCTCTTTGGAAACAATGCCAAACTCGAAATCGAACAGACTGTATACAGACTGGATCAAGAGTTCACATGGTGTTCAGAAGTTCTGCTCACTCTCAAAGCTTAAGGTCATAAATAATTTTACGAGCTTCGTTTGTTCATAGCTCTTAAAAAAAACACTGACCACTACTGAACAGAACAGTTGGTGTGAATTCTCACATGTGATATGAATTGGCAGTAAAGGTGAAATTAAGAAATCATTATACCCCAAATACCCCTTTGTTTACTACAGAATCCTATACTGCACTTATACTGTGCAAACTTGGATCTGTAATGTACATTATGTGTTTGAGCGTGCAAAATTGTTGCCGAAAATATTAAATATGGAGCTAACATTACAAACAAGGTGCACAGTATGTTTTTTTTTAATGATATAATATTTAGCACAGCAAAGGAGCTGTTCTGTGGTCACCCCCGTTTAAGTGGAAAGTCCCAAAGTTTATGAAGTTTGGGACTTCATGAATAGTACTCACTGTGTGTGTGTGTGTGTGTGTGTGTGTGTGTGTGTGGTGTGTGTGGTGTGTGTGTGTGTGTGTGTGTGTGTGTGTGTGTGTGTGTGTTTAGCGTGCACCATGTAGCATTTCTGCTCAGAATCTCAGTTAAAGCAGAAGACAAAAGAGAAAGATGGTGGTAATGAGGGTGATAAAACTGATCCCAAGCAGAACAAACCTGATTGGAATAGATGTGATATCTTACCGTCTGAAATTTGTCTTAAACAATTAATACATCTCTGCTAAATAGCTTATTAGAAAGTATTTTTAGAATTAAAAAAAATAAGAATAAATGTTTTAAATTGTAAAGCTGTACACTAGTTTTAAGCCAGACTCCTGCCTACTAAATTAGAGTGATGGATCATCTTGTTACATAAATTTTGGACTGGTCATCCAAACCAACCAAGCATTGATAGTTATTTTAGCAAAGCCATGAGATCTTTCCGTGAGTGTCGTAGAGGTGACCGTGTCATGTGATTACATAGTCAATAAGTCAGTTGTGGCTGGTATTGACTTTGCCCTGTAGCAGATAAGTGAAGCATGGTGTAAAAAAGATAGCAAAGATTAAGGAAGTGCTAAAAGTTATGAGAACCTTGTCCTTTTTTTTCATCCTTAGTGCACATGTGACATCAGTGTGTGTGTGTGTGTGGGTATGTGTGAGAGAGAGACAGAAACTGTGTGTCAGAGAGTAGAAAACTGTTTGACAGTCACATGGGCCATATTTCAGTGGGGAAGCATTTGCTTATTTGTGTCTGTGTGATTGTGTGTGTTTATCCAAAATCTGAAAAGATAACTAGTTTTCTTGGCTCCTTACTTCCATGTGTGTGTATGTGTGTATAATGGTTGTGTGTGTGCATCTGAGCGAGGGGGTGATATAGACCTCAGCCTAAGAGAAAAGAGCAGCTTGTTTGTCAATTAAAAGACGTGATAAAGCATGAAATGGGCTGCCAACACCACGTGGGACGAGGGAGTGAGAGAGGGGGAAGAAGAGTGTGTGTTTGCATATATCTTGGCGTGCACTTTGCGTATGTGTGTGTGTTAGGGGAGGTCTGTCACTCTCCTCTATGGAGATTAATTAGCAGGGGCTGTCTAATGAAAAGGCAGCATCGTTAGCGCTGGGGTAGCACGGCGGGAGAGACGGAGAGAGGAGGAGGAGGAAGGAGGAGGGAGCGGGACAGAGAAGTTCCAGGGGAGACGTTGGCGGAGAAGATGGGAGTTGAGTTAATTGTTTGCTCCTGTGTTGGCGGATGAGCCTCTATGATTTACAGTGGAGTTTCACTTTGAACCACAGACGAAAGGAGAACATGCTGACGAAAGTCTCCTTGCATGATGATGAAACCTTTCTTTTTTTTTCCCCCCAGTGCTTCCACGTGTGTGTTTGTGTGTGCTATGGTGTGCTTTAACGGGTGGAGGATTGTGACCCAGGTCTAATTGAAGTATTTAAGCCATTTAAGCACTGGGAGCAGAAGGTCGTTACAGATCCAAACTGGCATGGGGGTTAGGGGCCTGCACAGACACAAACACACTCTCACACATACAAACACATCCACACACATGCATACACAGAGCTCCTTCTGTTTAAGACAGCCTCATTTTATTCATGATGCTGCTTATGACCCTGAACTCCCCCAATGTGAGAAGGTGTGTGTGCGGGTGTGTGCGCGCGTGAGTGTGTGTGTGGTGTGTGTGTGTGTGTGTGTGGTGTGTGTGTGTGTGTGTGTGTGTGTGTGTGCGCACGCGTGCGTGTTCGCTTTGGGAGATGTGACTCTGTCACCTTCCGCTGGGCTCAGCCAGGTGTGAAAAGGCATTCTGTCAGACCTCCCTGCTACTGGGTCCATTTATCCTTCGTTGTGTGTGTTTGCGTGCGTGTATGCATGTGTGTGTGTGTTGAGTCCGTTTATCTTCCATGAGTGTATCTGTTGTCTGCCTGCACCTGGCCCTCAACTAACAAACTCCTCCAAACCACACAGTATAGACCACAAAGCCCTGGGGTATTTACTGAGAAAGTACGATACTGACACACATGGACACACACACACACACACACACACACACACACACACACTTCTACAAATATATAGAGCAGCAAATGGGGTAAAAAGATATCCACACATTTTCATTGTGTCTGTGTCATACAGATTTGGGCACATTTTTTTACACAACTGTAGTATTTGTAGAAAATTTAGCTTTTTTTCTTTTAAAGAGCAGGATTGACTTCAGTAGCTCAGTCTATCTTGCTGTTTCATTCCCCCTACGCAAACCCCCACCTCACACGCCCACCCGCAGACCCCCTGTTTTTTTTTTTTGTTTTTTTTTTCCTTTTCCCATAGAGGTTTTACAGTGTGGGGTTGCTCCTTTTCTTGCAGAGCCCTCTCAGTACACGCATCTGTGTTTTTGTGTATTACAGTTTTCACCTAATACTGTACATACTAAATTCAACTGAAAAACTCCAAAATACTCCTGTCATCTGGCTGAGGTTGGCTGGTGCACACTTCTGCCATTGACATATGTTTTGTTTTCC
Source organism: Archocentrus centrarchus (assembly GCF_007364275.1). Taxonomy (NCBI): domain Eukaryota; kingdom Metazoa; phylum Chordata; class Actinopteri; order Cichliformes; family Cichlidae; genus Archocentrus; species Archocentrus centrarchus. The sequence continues at coordinate 20,939,526 of NC_044346.1, read as the reverse complement.
AGATGCCCTGCAGCAAACCTAACAGATTTGAAACTCGCTTCTTTCAGTATGTGGGTGGTATGATAATTTTTTATTTTTTTTTTGCTATGGGGCTATGTGGGGTGTCTGCAGTTACACCTGCACTCCAGTTGGTACATAAATGACTTTTCATTTATCCAAATTGCCTTTTGCCATCTCTGCATTGGTTTTGGACAGCAGAGTGTGGACATGGCATGACTTATGTTGGTGACTTTTTTCTTAAGCTAATGCCACATCTGTTTAAGCCATAAGAACACAAAAATACAACAAGCACAAAAGTAGACAGAAATATAGTGAAGGCCTGTGACTAATAAGAAATATTAATGCCAGTGGTGTCTATCTGATTGAATATTTACAATGAAATTGAATAGAATGGCAGCAAATTGTCACATTTGACCAACTGGTGAATTATTTAATATATACACTGCATCAAATGGGCCAAGTGAACAGGCTTTCTGACGAGAGACAAGAAGGACATATTTATATTTATATATAGCTAACAACAGTAAAATGAAGAAAAAAAGGATGAGAGGACAGAGAAGGGCATGAAGTCATGAAGGGAGGAGCGTGATTAAGGAGGGGATGGATGGCTGGAGGGATGATTGGATGGAGAGCGAGGTTTAGTGACCTGCTATCTGTATTCTTGCTGCTTTAATTCATGTAAATATCATGCATGAATGTGTGCATGCATACACACAACAAACATACAACTCAGAGGGCACTTTTTTTCCTTTTTTTCTTGCTGTCCAGACCCTACTCTGCTGCATTGAGACCAGAGCGCCACCCTCTGGTTAGCCTCTGTCAGAAAGTGAAGGCTTCTTTGCCTTCAACCAGTGAGGTTACATGAAGTGGGCATTTTCTTTCTTTAACTTTTGAGACTCTGAAAGTGGGCTAAATCTTAGTCAGACTTGCCATATGGTTATTTAGTGTCTTTTTTTTTTTTTAAATAGAGGCAATGTGAAACTAGTTGAATATGTTCACCTACGTAGCAGATATGTATGTATGAGAAAGAGAGAGAGAGGGGAAGGCAGAGACAGTTGGGGGGGGGGTGTTATTGTTAGAACTGCTGAAAGGCGGGGGGGGTTTAACAGTGAGTGCATTAAATAGTGAAAGAGACAAGGAGAACGAGCAGAGAGGGAGTGAATCAGAGCACCCAGTTGCTGATTGGTGCAGGTATATCGTGTGTGGGCATTGATTGGCCTCTCTTAGATAGTAATGGTGACACCTGTACATTGGTGTTTATTGATCAGCACTTCTGCCAAGGGTGGTCTGTGTGCACGCGTGTGTGTGTGTGTATGTATCGAGCGGTTTTTCTCCTTGCGGTTGTATCCGGGGTGTGTGCATTGATCCTTTCTTTCGGGACAGCTGTGTAAATGTCTCCAGGTTGCCCCGTGAAAAAGCACTGCGTGACCTTCCTGTTCGACTTCAGAATGGAGCCGTTTTAACTCCCCTCTCTTCCTCACCTGACTGCCTTTCTTTCCCCTTTCATTTAGCATGTTGTACCCTTTTATACGTTTTTGTCTCACTGTCTTTCTTCAGAGGTATGCTCAATTTACACATGTCTTTGTTAGCACAAGGTTAGGACATTTTGCCCCTTAAATCCGCTTATTTCTATATGAAAAAATGTCTTGTTAACACAGTAGACTTTTTCCCGGTTGTCTGTGTCAAACTAAAGTACAAAATATTTCAGGAGTCCTCATTTCCTTTTCTTTGTCTGTTTTAAGTTAAGCAGAATGAATGGCTGAAAAAAGCTTTACTCTGTAGAAGACCTTCAGATTAATTGTCAAAAAAGCCTGTTTTTTTTTGTTTTTGTTTTTGTTTTTTTTTAAAGATATAAATGTTTCATTGCAGTAATATTTTAATACAATGGCGAATAATCAAATCCTGATGTTATTTTACAGTGACTCTATTGCAGAACACACGTAGAGACTGCATTTAAATTTTACGGGATTAAATTCCCACATCTGCATTCACACATTTAATGAGTGGTATTGTTTGCTGACTTGACATGTATTTCTGTGATTTGTACACCATCTCCAGTCTCAAAAAAGTAAAAGTCTTGGTGCTCTGAGTGTCCAAGCGAGACAGAGCAAGCAAAAGCAAAGCATTAAGAGAAACTTGTCCTGCCCAGACCAGCTGTGTTAAAGACAAATGAATAATTCTGATTGCATTCCTTATACCCAAGCCTCACTAATGCAGCTGAGATTGGCCATGGGGTTTCTTTACACTGTGTGGAGATAGAGTGCCATTCAGTGGTCAAACAGACAACTGCACTCCCATCCTGCAACGCAGAAGGGACTCATTTTCAGGCAGACTGAATATCTTTCATAAGGTTATTTTAACATCAGTTGTGTGATTTGCCAAGTGTAACACAACATAAACACAATTTAACACAATTTAAAGTAGTGTGTTTAATTTCACAGATGGTCCATATATTTAATGCCTCTACCCCCCCCCAAAATAAATAAATAAATAAAAACAACAATCCCCACATGAAACACACATGCAAAGAAATGATGATGCATTGAGAGATCAAAGATAAGCACAAATACAAGTGTGTTATTAAATTCTATGTTTGTACATGATTCATTTGTGGTTTTATTTTACATTTTGAGGAACCACATCAAGAAGATCACACCACATAAATAACCTGAATGAAGAGAATAAACATTCATGGGGATGGGACAGCCAATGACAGAAGCATTAATGGTACCAAGAGGGCAATACACGGATACAGGAACAGGAAAGGAAGCAGAAGAGCTTAAAAATACACATTCATCCAACACATCAGACACTTTGGAAATAATAACGTGCTTTCTGAAAATTAGCACATACTCAAACAAAGGTGTTAATTAAAGAAGTGTAGACTGTAAATTGGTCTTATATGACTGGATGCTCTTAGATTCAGACAAAGCTTAATAAAACTCACACTCATTCTGTCAGTAATAATATACACCAACATTAAGTCTTCTTTTCTTTCCGCAAGACTTGAAATCACAGGTTTAAGTTTGACCTTTATTCCACTTCTTGTTCTGTCCTTCCTTTTGTTTGGCTGACCTCTCTCTCTCTCTCTCTCTCTCCTCTCTCTCTCTCTCTCTCTCTCTCTCTTTTTGTTCAGCTTACAAGGATGTGCTCAATTCAGACTGTGCTCTGTAAAAATCCTCTAAATCCACATCTATTCAGTGAGCTGTTTTTGCTGTCTCATCATTGTACAGTACAGACTGTCCAGTCAGTGTCAAAAGGCTCTCAGCTCTTTATTCTCCCTCAGACTGAGACACTAACAACACTGGAGGAAGGGGAAGGTATTTGGGAAAGGAAATGGCTTTTGTGTGTTTTCTGTAGTCAGGTAGGTCGCACAGTTCAAAAAGGAGCGCAGGGCAAAGTATGACAATTTAATTTCAGTTCTGTTCATTTTCATTGCAGCCTGTCAGATCATTTGTAATAGTCAGCTGTTTTGATTGTTTCAGTTATTGTTGAGGAATCATGTAAGAATTTGCTGGTACAAGCCCTTAGAGTCTCAGTTTCTCTGTTTTATGTCATTTTAAACTGATTGCATTTGGGTTGCATGATGTTGATCAGAGAAATGAGCATTTTAAAAATGGTATTCTGTACTCAGATTTTTCTGACATCGTCAGATTGCTGGAAAGAAAAAGACAAATTGACCATTATATCAGTATTACATTATGTCACTATTGCAAATCGTCACCTTGTAACAAGCACACACTAACACACACACACAAACACATATATATATTTACTAGGGCTGGGATTTTAACGCGTTAATTTCGATTAATTAATTACGTGGAAAATAACGAATTAAAAATTTTTTTTTTTTTTTATACTCTTTATTTAACATTTTTCATTACAATAAAACATACAACACACACTGAACTTGGGGCACTGATTCTTAGTTAAGTATATATATACATTACAAGATATTACACCTAGTTATGCTTCCTTGCTCTTGTATGTTAACCATTTAGACCAACGTTTATTGTAAGAATGTCCTTTCATACGTAAAAGAAATGTCAGTTTTTCCATAGAATGAATCTCCTCCACGACGTCCCTCCAGTGGTCCAGCTGGGGGGGGAGTGTCTTTAGCCAAGATCGTGTAATTGCTTTTTTGCTAGCAATTGATAGAATTTTAAAAAGGTACTCATCCTCTTTTTGAAACAATTCTCCAGATATCAGCCCCAACAGAAAAATTCTAGGATCTTTGGGGATGACATACCCCAAAATTATCCCAGTAGTCTGACAGATTCCATCCCAGTAAGCTGCCAACTTTGGGCAGGACCAAAATACATGAGAATGATTGGCGTTCCGATATCCACATTGTCTCCAACATTGCTGTTCTTCCCCTCTATATCTACTAGTAATTTGCGGTGTAATAAAGTATCTAATTAAACACTTCCATCCAAATTCCCTCCATCTTTTAGAACTGGTAGACGTCTGTTGTGCCACACACATAGAAAGCCAAGCATCCTCTGTAATTTTTACTCCCAATTCCCTTTCCCATTTAGACTTAATATTCAAGGTGTTATTTCCATTATGTTTCTGCAACCCCTTATATAGTTTGGAAACAGTTTTGCATGGGAGGTGCGTATAAGCATTTGCAAAAATGTTCACAATAGTATTACCTTCTGGAGGAACACCTTTTTTAATTTTTGAATTGTAAAAGTGCCTGACCTGGAAATATTTAAATAAATCTCTATTCTCAAGGTTGTAATCCCTTTTCAGTTGCTCAAATGTTTTAAAAGTGTTACCTTCTACAAACTGGCACAAAGCCACAAGCCCTCTATCTTTCCAATCTAAAAAAGAAGAATCTAATTCTCCTGGTCGGAAATTTGAGTTACAGGAGGGCCACATCAGAAGTCCAGTGACATCTGCCAATCTGTACCTATCAACCACTTCTTTCCAGATTAACAACGTATCTTCAACTATACCATTCCCATTTTTGTCTGTAACTATTTTACCTCCCAGACGTGTCTGAGGTTGGGCCCCACCCTGGCTAAGTTCAATCTGTTTCCATCTAGTCTCCATTTCCAAGGAGCACCAGCAGACCATGAATCTCATCTGAGATGCGTAATAGTATTCTCTCAAATTTGGAAGAGCCAGACCCCCCTGGTCCCTATTAATTTGGAGTGTTTTAAATTTTACTCTTGGTCTGGTCCCGGACCAAATAAATCTGGAGATCAATCTGTCCCAGGCATGAAACTGTGCGCTAGATATTCTAGTAGGCAATGACATGAAAAGATATAAAAATCGAGGAAGTAGATTCATCCTCACTATTTCCATTCTAGCTGTGAAGTCCAACAATAACCTTGCCCAGGCTGTCAAATCTTTTTGTATGTTTTCAGTAAGATTATCAAAGTTCAAACTAAATAACTCATCCAAGTCTCGAGAAATGAATACTCCTAAATATTTTAGCTTTTTGGCATCCCACCTAAGTCCATATGTCTTTCTTATAAATTTACTAGGTGAGTAGTTAATTGTCAGAACCTGTGTTTTTGTGATGTTTAGACTGTAGCCCGACAGTTGACCAAACTCAGTTAATGCTGACATAACTCTGGGGAGCGTTGTATCTGGATTTTGGAGGTATGTGATTACATCATCTGCAAAGAGGGCAATCTTGTGTTCTATATTTGCAAAACTAACTCCCTTTATCCCATCATCCTCTCTAATGGCCTGTGCCAAGGGTTCAATGAATATTGCAAAAAGTGATGGGCTTAGACAACATCCCTGACGGGTTCCTCTGTGTAGTTGGAAGCTGTTTGTTAGGTGCCCATTGATTTTTACCCTGGCCCGTGGTTCATCATAAAGTGATCGCAAGCACCTAACAAACTGGTTATTAAAGCCCAGGCGCTCTAGTACCTTATATAAAAAAGTCCAGTTGACCCTATCAAAGGCTTTTTCTGCATCTAAACTAATTAATGCGGCACTGAGGCCCTGCTTTTTAGCTTGGTCTAATATATGCAATGTTCGTCTTATGCTGTCATGGGTTTGTCGGCCTTTGATGAATCCCGTCTGGTCTTCATGTATTAGGTCTAACAAATAATACTCCATTCTCCGAGAAATTATTGATGTAAAAATTTTATAGTCGACATTCAGAATTGAGATTGGGCGATATGATTCGCAGTATTCAACATTTTTCCCTTCTTTAGGGAGGACCGATATTACAGCCTCTCTCCAAGATGGTGGGATCTCAGCTCTGCTCAATGTCCAGTTCAAAGATTCAAGCAGGACAGGAGATAGCTCCTTCCTGAACGTCTTGTACCATTCATTTGGGAACCCATCGCTACCTGGGCACTTATTACTTTTCAAATGTCCAATAACTGTATCTAATTCTTCCTGTGTGATGGGGGCAGTTAGAGTTTTGTTTTGGGTTAGACCTAGTGAAGGTAGATCCAAAGATGCCAAATAATTATCAATATCAGTTATGTTAACTGATCTTGGGGCAGAATATAGTGTTTTAAAATAATTTTCAAAGGTCTTATGTATTTTATCCATGTCATAGGTTAAATTACCATCAGAGGGTTCTCTAATTTTGGTAATCGAATGCTTCAAATGGTGTTTACGAAGTTGTCTGGCTAAGATCCGGGTAGCTTTTGGGCCTGATTCGTAGAATGTTTGTTTGCAGAATCTTAATTTTTCCTCAAGTTCCTCGAATATCATATCGTTTATTTTGTTTTTAGTTTTTGTTATTTGTTCTAAAAATTCTCCATTGTTAGTCATTTGCTGTTTTAGTTCTAAGTTCCTCAGAGTTTTTTCCAGTTCATCGTATTTTAACCTCTTTATTTTTTGAGGTAAGCAGTTCTAGAAATTAGTCTCCCTCTCATTACTGCCTTGACCGTGTCCCAAACTAAGGTGGGATTTACCTGCCCATTATTATTGTCTTTTACACATTCCGTTATTTCTTTTCTAATCTCCTTTGTTGTGGATTCATTATTAAGAATACCTATATTTAAGCGCCATAATGTTGTTTTAGGCCTACTAGTCAGACAGATGGACAAATAGATAATATTGTGGTCTGAAATATCAGATGTTCCAATTAAGCATTCCTTCACTTTAGATCTATCAATGGTGTTCATCAGAAACAGGTCAATCCTGGAGTGGACTTTGTGGGTAGAAGAGAAATGGGTAAATTCTCTTTCTTTAATATGGAGACCCCTCCAGACATCAAACAGGCCCATCTCCCTGATCAGGATATTTAGGTCTTTTGACCTACCAGTTTTTTGTTTCTTATGGCTTGTCGTATCTAGAGCAAAATTAGGGATTGTGTTCCAGTCTCCAGCACAAATAAGAACTCCTTCGCTAAGTGAGATAATGATGTCAAAGAACGTTTTTAAGAAAGTCCTGTCGCTCTCTGGCGGTACATATACATTAACTATCGTGACCACAACATTATCAATTCTCCCCTTTATAATAACAAATCTGCCCTCTTTATCTCCCTTCTCAGATATCAATTCAAAGTTCAGTGAATTAGAAATCAGGGTGATTACCCCCCTCTTTCTACTGTTTCTACAAGAGCTATAAAACGTGTTTAAGTAACCAAGTGACTTAAATTTGTCATGTTCTTGTTTAGACATATGTGTCTCTTGTAAAAGAGCAATTTGTATCCCATCTTTCTTCAATTTGGCTAATACCCTTTTTCTTTTCACTGGACTATTCAAACCGTTTACATTCAAGGAAGCAATTTTTAAATTATATGACAGTATTGTACATAAATACCTTGACTGATTTGGCCCCTGAATCCAAAACACGAACAGTAACAAAACAAAACAGTAACAAACTGACTTCCAAGGTGAGGAGAAGCTCCTTCTTCTCGCTCTTGACCCCGTTGGCAAGTCGAGGGTTAAACCTCTCAAACTGAGAGGGCCCAAAAGGACGGTAGAAGCGCCTTTGGGAAAAAACACGTCCATCCTATTAGTCCAACGTAGAAAAAAGATAAACAGTGACCTCTCCCACGAAGTAGTAAATCAGAGCCTAGTCAAAATAATACTGCATTATGTCATGTTGTTCTGCCTATTTTCATTCGATCATGCTCCGCTGGAAATCCTGTAGTTTGTTCTTGGCTCTCAGCGCCACCGCAGCGCCGCTGTTATCCACCGGCTGCCAGCCCAGCAGCTCCCGAAGCTTCCACTCCGCTCTGGAAACACCGTCAGCTATCGCCGGTTCCTCCGCCTGGATTCCGCGTCTCTTCAGCTCGTTGTAGGCTTCCCGGGCGCTGGAATATGTGCGAGTTCCTGATTCCCAGTGGATCCTTATGTTGGTAAACGGTGTTTGAAAGCGGATGCCTTTCACTTTGAGCGCTTTCTTGATAGCGTTATATTCTCTGCGCTTCTTCACTATCTCGGGTGCATAATCGTGGTCGAAGTGAATAATTGAAGAGCCCACCTGGATCTTGCCTTTTTTCCACACTTCTCTTAAGATCTTTTCCTTTGTGGAAAATTCCAGAAAGTTGACAATAATAGCCCTCGGTGGTGATTCGGGTGGGGGTTTACTTGTCAGAGTGCGATGTGCGCGCTGTATTTTCAAGTCCAGGTCCTCCGGTAGTTGTAGCTGGCTTCTCAAAAGCGTTTCGATATACTGTGTAGTGGAGTTCCCCTCCTGACCTTCTGGCACCCCAAATACACGAACGTTGCTTCTTCTGGAACGGGACTCTAAATCAAGCACTTTAAGCTGTGTTTTCCTCTGTTGTTCGATGCAGAAGCACAGCGCCTCCGTTGCCTCCTTTGCCCAGGTCTCTACTTGATGAACGCGGGCCTCCGCCTCATCAACACGCTCTGCCAGGCCCTGTACTTCAGTGGCGATATTGTCCAGCTTACCGTTGATCTCATGTCCCAGATGGTCGATATTTTGTTGTAGCTTTGCATTATCCCCCTTTAAGGCAGTCTTCAAATCGTCGATAGCCTTAAGAATTCCTTCCGAGTCCATGTTCGTTCCAGTGCTTTCAGCGTCTGAGCTAGCCACGTTGTCGTTAGCTTGTTTCAGGCACATGGTAGCCTTAGCTACTAGGGCACTTTTATCCTGAGCTTTAGGCATTTTTGTCGATTTTTTATGGCTCGACATGTTTCCCCTCCCGTTCATAAATTATTTTATCGAAACCGTGAGCGGATTAACGAGTTTTGAACGGAATATTTTGAAGTTAAGGTGGGAGAGAGGCTCTAACGCACCCGTCTACTCCATTTGCTCCGGAAGATTTCCACGAATTAAAAATTTTAACGCATTTTAATCACACTTTGCACCTTGGAACGTTTCTCAGTGCACGAATTCCAGGCATACAGATTATATCGACGCACGATGTCCAAATTCAGGGGCCGCATCCTGTGAAGGATCCGGCCCACGTCCTTCGCAGCCCACGAAGACCGCAAAGGCCGGAAGTGAGCGGCTAACCTTCATATCAGCGTCGCCTGCCCTCACCTCTGCATAGCTCATGTCGCCTAGCAACCGTGAGTGCGACGCACAGCTGTGTAAAAGCAGCTGGTTAAACGGAGAACGAACTTTTTCTCCTTTTTATGGTTTAATTTTAATTCTTTAATTCAAAATAAGCTGTTAAAACAAGCATAACACATTTCAACATCAAGGAATACAGCTGAGAGAATGATTAATTTCCAACTATATTAAGTGAGACATTAATGTTGAATAAAACTATCCAGTTATGATGCTTAACTTTAATTTCAGGTGTTTGCTTATCACAGGAGCACTTCCACCCTTCGTTGGTCTGTGTAGTAGACTGGTGGGAAAATAAACAAGATTTTGAAGTTTAAGCTTATGTATACTGATTTATTCATCAACCAAACCTAAATTAATATTTATCATGTTAAATATTGAAATGTGATTAAAATGTGATTAATTTCGATTAATTAATTACAAAGCTCCTAATTAATTCGATTAATTTTTTTAATCGAGTCCCACCCCTAATATTTACTTAATGGCACAATACCATGTCACTGTTAAACAAAATGAGGAGTAGAAGAGGGTTTGACCTTTTGACCTAAGGGTGGAGCAATGCATTCAGTCCGCATTTGACAGCTACTATATTAAAAAAATATGTGTTTGAACATGTGAAGATCTATATTTGGTTTTTTAAACAGATTTTGATTTTGTTTGTTTACTGAAATTATGTTTTCTTGGTTTGTTGCTTCAGAATGACGTTATGCAGTTAGTTTCTTTGGGCAGTGATGTTAAAGCAGTACCTATAAACACTAGTACTTGGCACTGTTTGTTTTAACAGCATAATTGGATTCAAATTATTATGCAGTATTTAATACCCAGGTAATACTCAATTTGTTGATTGATATAGGGACCCCAAGCTCTCAAACAGTAGGGTGAAATATTTTTTTCTCCAAAAATAGAAAATTCATGCCCTACAGGTTTATAAAAAAAAAAATACAAACAAAAGCTTATAGGTCCTCATCAAACCTTACACACACACTTTGCTGTCCTCACTAAGAAGGCCAGAAGAGTTTATTAGTGTTTGGTAAAAGTGTCTTCATATAATCTACTGGCTGCACATGCAGGACCATAGGAATGTACACAAATGCACATGCTCTCGCGCACACACACACAAACACACACGCGCAGGTGCAGTGTTATCAGAGGTCTTGCAGGCTTTGCAGGTCATTGTGACTTTCCGCTTAGCTGGATGGTGTCGATTTTGTGTGTGTGTGTGTGTGTGTGTGTGTGTGTGTTTAGCTGGCTGAGGATGTAAAATTAGGATTTGAAATACTGACCGGAGCATAAAAGGCTTGGTCCATCTGTATATAGCAAATCTAAATCCCTGTCTCTCATGTCCATATGTGTTGTCTATGGGTACTGTATTTAATGAAAACACAACCTCACACTGGCCACAGCAGAAAAGAAGCCTCTCAACTCAGCAGTGAGCACTAAGAAAAGAAATCGTACAACTTGGTTTTGAATAGATTAGCTTGTATCCCCTGTTCCGCCTTCCACGGTGTGACCAGATTACCGCCACTTGCTGCCCCTAAAGGGGGGTTTTCTCCAGAGGTGGCAACCCACCGCCTCCCGGCTCTGCATCACATTATCATTACATTCCAGGAGCATTTTTTTCTCTCTCGCTCTCCAAAGAAAAAAATCCAGACTCATACTGATTGTCTTCGAACTGATTGACCGACTGACGGGAGGAGATAGGAAGAGCCTCTGGGAATTGCACTGCGTGAGTGTGTGAGTCCTCGCAGGGTGCAGGGTTAGGGCTTCAGTCTTTGTGAATTGGCAGAGACAAAGAGGGCAGGAATCACATCTGGTTATTTGGAGGATCTACTTCCTCCTCCTCGTCTTCCTCCTTCAGGGTCTCCCTGACTGCAAACACCTCCACCCTAAACAGTCTCCTGAAGCAGATGGAATTGTGTCATTCCTGTTGATGAGTGACCGTAAATGCTGTTTCTATGCATTTCTTTTTAAATAATTCCACAACAAAAGGAGGATTAATGGTTAGGTCTGCAGTTCATTCATTGTATTCTGTCTGGGAAGATGTACACCTTACAGCCATTTCATCTAGCTGATTCACAACAGTCTAATTAATCCTCCCTGTTAACCTAATATGTACATAGCGGCATGTTGCGTGCACGCATGCATACACACATACACACACCAAAAGGCTCTGTTTGTTTTGGTATGAGCCCAGTAGTCTTGTGTAGCGAAGCTGCTCTCTATGATAAAGCATGCAGAGTTGGTCCCCTGTGGGTCCAGTAACATATGCAAACCTCTCCCTATTGCTGCAATAACATATGCAAAACAGCACTGCTGGCCCCGGCCCCTGTGCTCCCAACACCCGTTACTGTTCCGATCCCGCCCCCTCTCCTCTTACACACACACACACACAAGCCTGTTTGCTTCTCGGATTTTGTTTGATAACTGTGTGTGTGTGTGTGTGTGTGTGTTCCTTCAGATTTTAGTCTGTAACAGTCTGAGCTTTGTGTTGGCCGAAGGATTATCACAGCTTTGCCACCAGCAGCTAAGGCAAGGAGCAGAGGCGAGCGGGGCTTAGAGAGACACGGTGTATGTGTTGGGACAACTGTGGGAAAACACGTTTGTGTGTGTGACAGGGAGAGTGTGTTCATGTATCTGTGTGCATGCATGAGAGGCCACGGATGGCTGGTTGTCTGTGTCCACACAGTGAAGCCCTTAGGACCTTCTCAAACACCCTCCTGCACACTAACACACACACTAAAACCAAAGCATCCGTCCTCTTCCCAGTTTCACTCCTCTTTTTTTTTTTCTTCTCCTTTTTTCTGATCGCATTGTGTGTCCGATCAGCTCCAGAAGCACTTTATGTATCAGTAGAGTCTCGCCTGTTGTCTCTGGTGTTGGAGGCTGTTAGTTAAACAGGTGGATGTTCTTTAATGAATCCTCACTCTCTTCTAATGCCTGAAAGCAAGTTTATGAAGAGACATGGACAGTGATGGGCCTTTTGGGAAAAGTGTAGATACAACTGATATTTTTTGTCGTAGTCACAACTTGCCCCATGTGCAGCGTTTGTCATATAAAGTCTGTATAACAGTGGAAAGGTTGTGTAAAAGTTAAAATGGTAGCAAATTCTTAGGTCAGTGGTTTTCAGAAGGGTCGAGACTCCCACATGGAGCAGGCTTAAAAGTTGATTAACGGGACAAAAAGCACAACACAAACACTTGATTTAAAAAAAAAAAAAAAGATTGTTCCAGGCTTCCCTGTAGTAACTGTCAATTTGTCAACAGAACCAGATCACTGTAAGTCTTTTGACTTCTTAAAAAAAAAAAGGAACAAAAAAATCACTCTGTAGATGAACTATGTATAGCCAAGGGGTCGCAAACAAGAAAATACTGAAAACCACTGGTGTAGGTAATGGTTATAATGGTTATGAGTTAAAGCAAGTCTGTCATTATATGGCCACAGAACTACAATAAATTATGTGCCTTTTTATTTAAAATTGAATGAGAAGTTTTATTTTTATGAGATTTCTTTACTGAAATCAGACACTGAGAACCACCTGAAACCCAGACTTTTTTGGGGGGTGGGGGGGTGTAACTCTGTATGTAATAACATATTTGAAAAGCAGACTTTGCATCAGCAGAGCCTGCTTCCCTTTTCTAGTTAAATGTGAAACTGACTGTGGTCGATACTTTTCCTGAACAGGTGGCATTTTTATCCAGTATGAAAATTTTATGTAACCTAAAGTTCTGCATATTTTTTTACTGGTTTTAGGTAGTATCAAGGTACCTTTGTGTAAGTACTAATGTCATCATGCACCACACCACAGCACTGATGTAGTAGAACATGCAGAGTTACAGAGCGGGGTCACCAAGTGCTGGGGCGCATAGCGCAAAAAAAGTCACCAACTGACTCAATAACTGCAGAGCTCCAAACCTCCTCTGGCATTAACATCAGCACATATACTTAGTGCTGCGTTTCATAGCATGGATTTCTATAGCTGAGCAGCTCCTGTAGGTGTAATGTGTAGGCGACTCAGTATTTTTATCCATGTAACACCACAACCAGCTGCGATGTACAGGCTTTGATGCTTTGATCAAGGTGTAGTTTTTTTTGTTTTTATTGAAATACTTATCTGAATACACCAGCTGACAAACATTAGCAGAGTGCTCCCATAATATGGCTTCCCTGTAAGGAAAAAAGGCTTATTTAAATAATGATTTTAGCTCTTTATTCAGTCCTGTTCATTGAGGATTATTCCACCCAGTGTTGGTACAATGGCATTAATAGAAAGTACGTAGGCTCTGCATAGACATTCTCTGTGTAACCTAAGTTAATGCCCTTCACCCACTATGAGTGATCCTGAACTGAACACATACTGACTGACAAGGAAAACAACTTAACTTTTGCATTGCCATTGATAGTGGCTTTAGTTTGACTCGTACTTTTTTCCAAATCTTGTTTATAGTCTGCAATGAAAATGTTGCTGCTTCAGTGAAGGAACCTTAAATACACATTAGTTGCATAAACCTGCAAATTCCATACTGAAATTATATGTATTTTACCTTGTTAGCATATGTCAGTGTTATATTAGCTGTCACTGTATAGCCAGAGCTCCTCACCAAACCCTTTAAGAAAGAATTAGAAAGACACCAAGCTGATGTGATCCCTCAGGGCCTTCAGCCTGTTTAGATGCCCACGATAGGCAGTGCGAGATCAGAACAGGGAGAGGGAATGAGGGAGGGATAAATGTTCAACCCGTTAATTAATACTAGTTGATACTCGCATGCACACACACATTCACACCAGGTATTCACACAACTATCACAGGTTGGTGGGAGAATAAGAGGGGATTTAATTTCTCCTCTTTTTTTTATGTCTCTCGTGCTTTCATTCATTCTGTGTGCTGGATCAGAGTATGTAGAGATAACACAAGCCCAAGGTCAGGGAGAGGGAGAGACAGAGGGAGACCTACAGCCAATTTACATGAAAGATGAATGGAAAGAGGGGCAGGAAGGGTGGAGGTCGGGGGGCTTGAGACGGGGGCTGTGATCTCCTTAGGGTGCACATGTGTATGTGCGTGTGCGTGTGAGAGAGAGAGTTCGTGCTTGCAAGAGGTCTGTGATCTCCTGGCCTTTGTGATGGAGATGGGGCCGGCAGGCCTGACCCGATAATGACGCGACGCTCTAATAGCATTCATCCTTTCTGCCGCAAAACTACTCAAGCGGAAAAGAGAGGGAGAGAGAGGAAAAAGTGTGAGGTGTAGATGTGGGTTTGCAAGGGTGTGTATGGAGGAGAGGGTGAAGCAGGAGGGAGGGGAGGTTACCTAAGCTATGTTTAAGAAATGACGTGGGGCACAAATCATTTGTAATCTCGGAATCAGGGTTGAGAGAGAAAGGAGGGGGCAATTTTTGTGCAGTTTTGTGGTTGTGTGTTTTAGAAAATAGCATTAGGGGTTTTTGTGTGTGTGTGTGTGTGTGTGTGTGTGTGTGTGTGTGTGTGTGTGTGTGTGTGTGTGTGTGTGTGTGCGTGTGTGTGTGTGTGTGTGTGCGTGTGTGTGTGTGTGCGCGCGCGCGCGCAACATTAGCAGTAAATGCACTCTGCCTGTGTCTCCTCTCTCTCTCTTTATCAGTGTATATTAGCTGTGGGCGCTGGAGCATGGAAGGCTTTCAGAACACTGGCCCATAGGGGACGGGACCCTGTGCCCGACACACAAACACACACACAAACACAAACGGTTACTTATCATACAGGGTCATTACAGGCCTCTAACTATACCTCGGAAATCACTGGTTTATATCAGCGCCCATATTCTCTGTACAATACATAGAAGTCTGCATCAGTGGAGAGCATGGGAATGATGGCAGAGGAGAGGGAGAATGGGACACAAATGTGAGGATAAACCAGTGTTTTATTGTGTCCATCATGTTCAGCGGAAAAAATAATCGCATTATGGATTTTTATAAAACATTGTTTTTTTGGTTTGTTTGTTTTGGGTGGTAAAAAGCTCTTTTAATTTCCTCTCTCTGTATAGACTAAAAGTGGCCCTCCTGTAAAGCAGCGGCCAAAGGACAGCAATCAATCTCTTGCCTACTGCTACAATTGCTCGAGGAAGGGACACTTTGGCCATGTAAGTAACCCTCACTGTCTTTTTTTGTTCAAGTTTCTGTTAAACTGCCTGTCATATTACATGTGTAGGTATTTGTTATTTTGCATGTTTCTTTCAAATAAAGCCCAAAGTAGAAGCAGGCACTGTTGGGTTTTTTTTTTTAATACTCCCATATGACAAAAAGAAATCTTCTTTAAGACACATCCCAGTTTGTTTAGTTCTAAGGATGAAACAAATGTTATTTGTAAGTAATTCTTTATTTCTGCTAGTACATGGCCATGCTAGTGATTTTGGCCCGTTCCTGCTGTTGGCAAACTGATATATTTAATCAGAATATTTAAAAATAACTAGGGGCAGTAGAAGTTGTTATGCAAAATTGATCATTTTTAGTCTGTTCTTAGGCATGTGCCATTCATATTTTGCAGATATAAATAAGAAATTTGTGAAATTTGAAGGATAAACCACTTTAATAAGATGTTCGAGGTGCGTAAAGGCTAACATCAGGCCATTTTAGGCTGTTGTGCTTGCCAGGCAGCACGGTGGTGTCATAATATGTGATGCATAATTCAGCTTTTGTGGACATAGGTTAGGCGCTGCTGTTGTTAAGTAATATATATAATGGTATCAGGTGTTATAAGTGCATAAATGCTAAAAATTAGTCATCTTAACCCATTGCCGGGTAGTTGCTAGGCTACGTGATAATATCTGATGTAGATAAGAACCTTTACGGGCCTAAGACATACCTGTATGCTAAGTTTTGTTGCTCAACTCCTGTTGGTCTCAGACAGGGGTTGCAAACTTGTGGCTCCAGAGCCAGCTCCTTTGCCCATCTCCAATGGCTCCATGTGGGTTTGACCACAAAAAAAAAGGAAAACAAGACGCTTGTTTGCGCCACTGAAAAAAAAGTCATACCATCTGTGAGTCAAAATTTCTGGTTATAATCTCAAAATTTCAACTTCCTGAGAAGTTTGAGTCAGTAAGTAAAAGTTTTGAGATAGGAATTTGACTTAGCTCTGCCTGGCTTTTTTTCTTTTCAGTGTTTTTTCTTTTCACAAGTTTCCATAGCATCTAGTTAAGGCAAACAGTAACTCTTTAACCTGTTATCTAGTTTTTTCAAGTGTGTAGTCACCCCCCAAAAGACCCATTTTGAACCAGGAAAAATCCTGAAATTGTTCCAGTTTCTTGGTTAAAAAAATAAAATTTAATTAAAAAAATTTAGAATAAAATAAAAAAAACAAGAATTTTAATTTGTTTTCTAAAATTTTATAAATGCAAAGTTAAAGTACCAAACAATCATAAATATCTTGCTGAAGAGTACTCACATGGGGTCAAACATATAAATTGTTTACAGAAATTGGTGATGTTGAGAGGCTAATTTATACTTAAAAGGTTGTGCCACCTTCATTGTAAGGCTCAAATATGTGTTAGCAGCTTCATAAATCTTTATCAAAAATGGCATTTTTGAAAGCAAAACTGTGTGTGTTTGTCCGCCAACTCTCAGAGGAGTTGGCGGACAAACACACAGAAATTTTATGTATTATAATAATGTATGTTTGTAGAGAATTTTGCGGTCTATTTCACATCCAGCTTTTTCATGTTTACTCATCAGGTTCAGCATCTACAGTCTTTTCTTTTCTGCACAGATCTGAAAAGTAACATTGACACTCGGCAGGATTTCTGTAGAGCTGCATTTGTCCTCATCTGCTGTGCTTCTGTCTACATTCTTATTATGTAATTTCAAATATATTTCTGTGTATCATGTGTGTTTTCCACAGGCATGTACACAACGGAGGATGTTCAGTGGAGTGTATCCCACAACCTTGTTGATTAACCACTATGACACTGTGGAAGACATAAACCGCAGACAACACAGGATGGAGATTAAGGTTAAAGGTAAATTACATGTAGAAATAGGCAGGAAAAACATCTGTTCTTTTTCATGACTGCAGTTAGTAATAGTTTTTAGGCCTTGGCCTCTTAGTAGTATGTGCCTTGGTATAGGTGCAGTACTAAGCTCTGCCCCATCTACAAATATGTGAGAAATAACTCCATTAAGCTTCTGAAATGGTCCTCCCAATGTTCCGACATCAGTCCTATTGCAAATGTGTGGAGTATGCTTAAAAGCTGGGTCAATGCCAGTAAACCAACCGATTTAAATAAACTCTACCAACTCTGCCAAGAAGAGTGGTCAAATATCAAGGCAGAATTATGCCAGAAGTTTGTTGAAGGCCATGAAAAGTGTCTGTTCATGGTGCAACTTGCTAAGGGGCATTTAACTAAATCTTAGTGAGGGTATATGTATATACTCTCACCACATGAGCCTGGACATTGTTGTGCAACAGGAAGAACCCAGGACCCACTACACCAGTGTAGGGCCTAACAGTGGGTCAGAATTTCATCCTGATACCTAATGGCAATCAGGGTGTTGTTGCCTAGCCTATATAGGTTTGTGCGTCTCTCCATGGATATGCCTCCCCAGACCATCACTGACCCACCATTAAACGGGTAACGCTGAACAATGTTACAGGCATCATAACTTTCTCCACGGTTTCTCCAGACGCTTTCACATCTGTCACAAGTGCTCAGTGTGATCCTGATCTCATCTGTGAAAAGCACAGGGCACCAGTGGTGGACCTGCCAATTCTGTTATTTATGGCAAAGGCCATTCGGGCTCCATGGTGCCAGACAGTGAGCACAGGGCCCACTAGAGGGCGTTGGGCCCTCAGGCCACCCTCATGTCCTTAAGTCTGTTTCTGATTGTCTGGTCAGAGACATTCACACCAATGGCCTGCTGGAGGTCATTTTGTAGGGCTCTGGCAGTGCTCATCCTGTTCCTCCTTACACATAGGAGCAGATACCGGTCCTGCTCATGGGTTAAAGACCTTCTACGGCCCTGTTTAGCTCTACTAGAGTAACTCCATGCTCTTGAGGCTGTGCTGAGAGACACAGCAAACCTTCAGGCAATGACACATATTGATGTTACATCCTGAAGGAGTTGAACTACCTGTGCAACCTCTGTAGGGTCCAGATATCACCTCATGCTGTCAGTGACACTGGCCCTAGCCAAATGCAAAACTAGTGAAAATGCAGTCAGAAAAGATGAGGAGGGAAAAATGTCAGTGGCCTCCACCTGTAAAACCACTCCTGTTTTGGGGGTTGTTTCATTGGACAGTGATCCCAAGCACAACAGCAAATCTACAACAGAATGGGTGAAAAAGAAAGAATCAAGGTGCTGCAATAGCCCAAAGTCCAGACCTCAACCTGATTGAAGTGCTGTGGTGGGACTATAAGAGTGCTGTGCATAAACAAATGCCTGCAACCCTCAATGAACTGACGCAACACTGTAAAGAAGAGTGGGCCAGAATTCCTCCACAACAATGTGAGAGACTGATAAAGTTATACAAAAAACCATTACTTCAAGTTATTGCTGCTAAAGGTAGCTATTGAATCACTGGGTGTAGTTAATTTTTCACACACCGTTTTTGCATTTTCTCTTTGTATTATATAAATAATAAAACAATGTAATATGTCATGTGGTGTTGTTCATCTGAGGTTGTATTAAAATACATGTAGAACCTGATATGGACCAAATGATTATTTTTATGTCCTGGTACAGAAATCCTTAGAACTGGAAGAGTGTGAAAAGTGTTAGCGAAAAAGATCGAATTATTAAACTTTGTTTTTCTTTCCCTCAGAACTGATGAAAAACGGCTATCTTCCCTCTTGTGCTGAGGCCCTTCTCACGCTAGGACCCCCAATGAAGAAACGGAAAATCAGCTATCATAAAAACAATGACCAGTCTAACCATACCCCTAGCAGCCACAATCCCAGGCCCAGCCATTTATTTTTTAAGGATAATGACTTTAGTGCTGCAACACCCAAAACAAAAAAGTTTAATAAGTACAAACAGCAGGAAAGTGTTGGCAATGTTAAACCATGGAAACCTAAGAGACCTGTGCCCACCTCAAGAGACCCCCTCACAGCAGCTAAACCAATTTTGGATGAAGTAGAAGACTTTCCCAGAGGGGGAGGAACAGGCGAGAACAGGAAGATGAGGAGAAAGATGAATAAAATGAAGCCTGTTCCTTTAGCACAACCAGGGGTACACACAGAAAAAAGAAAGGACCGGCTCTTTGGCTCTGTTGGAGGAAAGATGCAGGGGTCGAAGTCAAAGCAAGAGAGGAGAGCAAAGAAGAAAAAGAGGAACAATCAAGCCCCTGGGACTGCTGACAAAAAAATTGGTGCAGAGAGTTACCCAGTAGATGATAATCTGTTCTTCATTAAACAAAGAAAGCGCAGGCGATAGCATCTGTTTGTGTGAGGTTTAAATGTCAGAGTTTGTCAGGGCTCTGATCTCTAAAAGCAACAGTTACGAGCGTGACATTTAGAGACGCGTCAGACGTTTTGTTAACTCAGGTCTCGATGTAAATAGCTGAAATTATTGTGGCTTTAGAGATCTTTATGGGACCTTTTCACAGAAGACATTTTAACAGTCAAGGTTAGGTGATGCATAAGATTTGTGGAAATTGTGGATGAAATTCACTTTGCTCCTTTAGTTCCAGGGTCCTGATTTTTTTTTTTTTTTCCTCTTTTTCTTTTGGTTCGTGGCGACTCAGTCACGCAGTGATACTTGAACAGAGCAGAGCCATCTTTAATGTTATTAGTAACAACTTAAAAAGAATCAGAATGTTGAAGCTGTTTATTTACTTTCCCCATGTGGTCAGTGTGAGAATGAAGCTGTCCCCAGAAGCAAACAGGAAATGGTTCTATGTTTGGAAATGGACAATGTATGAACAGCAGTTCAAAGTTCAGCTAGTCCAGTGAGTCATTTTCACAGTTTTGTGGATTTTTAATGGAAAAAAAAGGATTATAAGCTTAAAGGAACTGCAAATAATGTTTGAGTAAACCCAAAATCTATACCAAATTTGTTTCAGGAATAATGATACATTATTTTATTTCTTTGCTCCCATTGGTTTCATCATGTTGCAGACTTCTACTTTGAAAAAAAAAAAAAGCTCCTGCAGTTTCTGTAAGATCCTTTCTTAGTGCCTCTGCTTTGAATGTAGTTTTTTAATGTTGTTGCTGCTCTTTGAACCAAAAGAAAGTGTATATTTAAATACATTTTTGTCAGTTATTTCTTTTTCAATTTTAACTGAAGGGATGCTCCTCTTTTCTGTAACTAACTCATAAGTTTGTAATGTTACATGCAGACTAATAATCAAACAATGAAAAGCCAGCAGATGTCTTGCATGTGGCGAAGGGATTTAACCCTTCGCCACATGCCGAATGTCATTTGGTGCTGGAGAACCCTGTTAATAAACATGTGGTCCAAAATCTGAAAACCTAAGAGAGACCACTCAGAACAGAGCATTTTTATCACAGGATGACGGTGATCACTAAGAACACCTCTCTAATGATGTGGTGTTATTTTCTCTTAAGCAGACAAGTGGACCCAAACCCCTGCAGCAAAATGCTTTTCTGGTTCTAGATAGCATGCATCCCTAACGTGCGGCCCCAAAAGTGTCGACTGTTCAAAATCAGTTGTATGAGGTCTTATTTGTTATTGTCTAACAAAATGAAATCCTGAAACATGAAAGAGTGAAATGATATTTCTGTAACATCAGTTATCCAAAGTGTCTGGGGAAAAAATAGAATTTAAATCTGTTCTGGGATTGAGGAAGAAAGCTTGGATTGCTCGTGTGCTTTGCCTAACAAATGTTCACAGGTTTCTTCAGTAACATTTAAGAGTTTTCTCAACTACGGTGTCCTTGTTATGTAATAAAATTCAAATCACTTGGTTCTTGTTGATAAATGTCATTTCTCCACCAAATGAAGTTGTCATCTGGGGGGAATTATCGGTCATTATTCAAGTTTCATTCAAAGATCTTGCAGCATTGATAATAAAATGCTACAATTTCTAACTCAAAGTAGCAAGCTATGATTTCACTGTAACTGAAAAATGTACACTCAGTGGGTAGTTCATTAGATACACCCTGCTTATACTCCCTGCTTATACCCCTTTTGCCTTCTGAACCACCTTCATTCTTTGTGCCATAGATTCAACAAGGTACTGGAAACATTCCTCAGAGATCTTGTTCCATACTGACATGGACCAGGCTGTGTTCAAAGTCAGTTCAGTCACATTTTTTCATCATTCTGTTGCTCCATTTGAATTTCAGCAGGTCGCCTTGACTGTGACTGCATGCCAAAATGCATTGAGTTGCTGTCATGTGATGGACTGACTAAAGTGGCCAGGGAGTGTATTTTTGACAGAACATATGGGGGGAGAATGTGTGTTAATATTTGAGTAAAAGCAGGCATCAAAGTTACGTTCTGAAGCAGTCTGTTGTCCTTGAACTGTTGATACAGCCTCGCTGCTCAGACTGCCTGCGGTTTATTGATGTTTCCTTTGTGTTTGTTCATCTGTGGAAGCAGTGATAAAATCCATCCATCCATCTTAACAGCTTGTCCATGTGTGGGGCAAAAATATAATTTGAAAACAATTTGTGACCCATAACAGTAGGTCACAAATTATTTCTTAAAAACGGTTAACGGCCTACAATTGATGACATTTTGATTGACGTCCATTCTTTCCACAAACTGAACATCAGTTTTTCTGTTCTGTTTGTCTGCTATATAGCCTTGTGCTTTGATGTTTTCAAATGATCAGCTGGTCAATTTTATCTTTATTTTTGTGATTTATTGAAGTCTCTGGAGACCGTCAACTGCAGCAGAAGATTGCTATATGAAACTACAATTTTTGCATTTAAGCAGAGCAATGAACTTGGTGATAGACACTTCCAGTATGCATTATGGAGCCTAGTGCTCTGTGAAGGACAGTAAAGACTAGAGGATACTGTCACGTCTCCTTAATTTGGCTTCAGTTAGTGAATCCAGAAAAACTGTCAAACCAACTGATGAAGAGGTTTGATTCTAGCTGCCTGCATTATCAGACATGAGAGCTGAAAGATTAAAAAAAAAAAAACACGATTTTTCTTAAATTCTCGCAATCCACAATCTAAATTTTGTAATACACTGCCAAAAATGGACAGAGGGGTTAACATTTCCATCAAAACACTGGCTCAGACTGCTCAAAATGTGCTGCTGTAACCTACGCAACTTTAATTGGCTTCAAAAGCACCTCTTCAGAGCTGGTGACTTTCATCTGAGGCGCCACAATATAAAAACATTCAGTAACAGTCCTCTGTATCATCTTTATCATAATTCATTCACGCACACATCCCCTGGCACAAGCTCCAACCACAGGAAGACAAACCATCTGCAGCTGATAACATGTTTTATTCTCCAGGTCTCCCTTATATCCTCTCTTGGGCTTCACTGGCAGAATGGAAACGCTGATCAATCTTCAAAAGGATACAGAGCTGCAAATGAAAAAAAAAAAGCCCATTTTCTATTTCCGATCAAATATTCAGATTTGCTGCGGGCCTTCTCTATCCTGCTCCTGGTTCCACTTGCAGCACCTCATATGAAGGCCTTGTACCTTATTTTGTAAAATAACAGATGTATGTTTCTATGATAGAACATTTTTGAGCACTGTTACTAGCAGTCTCACAAAAACACATCATTTGTGCCCATTTTTTTCAGTTTTAGACAGGCATAAAATTGTATTTTTGCATCAACAAGGTGATTTCCAAAGAGCTGAAAACCTGAATATCTTTTTTTTTTACTGTGCAGAGTGTTCTTAAAGAATATGAGGAAACTGGACAAGTGGAGAACAGGAGAAGAAGTGGCACACCTAAAAAAAAAAAATTATCTACAGTAGATGAACAGTATCTGAAAGTCATATCCTTAATAAACAGGAAAAAAAAAATCCAGCAAAGACCTGGACGTGAGAGATGCATCTGAACCTTCAGCTGCAAATAACTGCACAACCACCTCAAGGGGACAACCCCCACTGGGGTTTAAATACCTGGGTCTCTCCACCCTCTGCTTTGAGAACTGAAGAAGCCTTTCGGATGAGAGGTGAAACACATTCAAAAAGATTTTTCAGTATAACAATGAACCCAAACCCACTGCTAATGCAATAAAGGCATACCCATTAACTATTTTCCTATCAAAATAAAAAGAAATGAGGGGTGGCTCAAGACATTTCAGCTGTACTGTAAATACTCATATTGTGACTCTAGTAAGTGTTATAATTGTGTAACTGGACAAAGTTAGTCTCTATCCACGAAAGTAAGAAACAACCACTTTTTAAACATTTATAAACAGTTGTATTTTTTTTCAAGAAAACAAACAAACAAACAGACTTCTTTTTCAGAAAAAAAAATTCTAAAAAAAAAAAAAAAAAGTCAGTGAAGTCCTCAAACTGTTATTTATCACATTTACAGCAGCTCCTGAATGCAGCACAGCTCGTGACGCAGTACGTCGCTCCACCCCGAGCCGTATTCAGTGTGGTGCTATAACGTCTTCAGCATACGTTTTGGGCTAGAAAGCCTTTCAGAAGCAGCACTTTCATTCTGTGAGCTAAATAGTGAGCTGGACAGAGGCTTGACTTGGGGCAAGAAGAGAAATGGAGAACGGTATGTCCTCAACCGGTGACGCCCAGCTGGACCAGGCTATCCAGCAGTGGCTACAGTACGACAAGGTGAGCTGACAGCTAGCGAGCTAGCTTAGAGTGCTGCGGCTGTGCTGTAGTTATCAAACACGGTCGGTGTTACCTGTCTGTGTGCGAGTCCAGTTACTCTTCAGGTGCACAAAGATCATAGTAAGTAACTTTGTGAGTGGTATCTTTGAGTGGTCCTTTGATTAAACCTGGGTCAATGAACTTTTGTGACGCTGCTGTATTTTCTGAGTTTTTCAGTTAACGATTGGAAGATGAAAATTATTTACAAACCATTCAATTGGTACATGTAAGTTTCCAAAAGTACATTAAGATTTTACTGATATTTGCTTGCGTTCAGATGGCTTTTTTTCTATTAAGAAACTGTCTATCTCCCCTATAATACCCCTAATCAAGTATGTCTGCCAAACAAAAACACAAAAAAAGTCACAGTTTAACAAAGCATAAAAACACTTTAGTGATCAGGATGAAGTATAAGGTACAGAAAAGCCTAAATGTAATTCTTCTTTTTTTTTCTTTTTCTTTTTTTTATTTTTTAAATCTTTGTCAGCGAATTCACTGTCCAGCCAGCAAAAAAATAAATAAATAAATAAATTAAAAAAGCCCTTGTTCACAGCCTAAATAAAAGCAGCAGTTCTCTGGGTTGCATAGCTCGTGACCACCCCACAAACACTGACCGGTCTTCCCCTCCTAAATCAGTTTGAAGCTGTTTTACTTCCAAAAACACACGTGCTAAATTGAAGTCCTTATCCACTCCTTTTGACATATTACCCTCCAAAAATTTTTGATAATACAGCGAATTGCAGATATCGTTTTCTCTTCTGGCTCCTCCTGAATGTCTTGTCTTATACATAAATGTTTCTCTTGGGTCACACATCCACAAACATTCATCATTGCAGATGGAGTCCGGATGTTTGCTTTCCTAAAAACCAGAAGTCAGTTTATACTTCCTCTTTAACGGCTCAATCACGTGCTGTCACCAAATCTTCTTCAGTTTAACGAAAAAAATTCATAACACTGTATTCAGTCCTTAAAAGTTTGTCCATATTTTGCAGGAGACTCTACTCCCCGTGTCTGCAGACATTAATTATTCTTATTGTTATGCTTATTTTTAATATTATTTTTTTATAAATACTACTAAATTACATAGTTATTTTCTGGAAAATACTTTGAAATGATTGGACCAGGAAAACAGAACTTGATCATATTATATAATGACCTGCACTCAGCCATTGTCCATACATTCTGGTATACTGGTCATTACTACCATTGCTGAAAAAGCACAAAATCACATGCTCTTAACTTACTTAAAGCACAAATGTATAACTAAACTAACCTGACCTACACAAACGGAGTCTTTCTGGGCCTTAAAGACAGATGGGATGTCACAAATTAGGTCACATTGGAAAAGGATCCGGATTCATTAGTTGTGTTACAGCCACTTCCTCGAGCGCCCACATGGTCAGAAGTGCCACCCTGTCTGAACGTTAGCATTTCTAAGCAGGCTGATTCTGTTTGTGAGCTTTTTAAAAAGAAAATGTACAATAAAACATCCTTTACTGTTGTCTTCAGAAGCTGTTTATCGTTTTATTTATGCTAACCTGATCACCAAGTGACAAGACCACAGACCAGGATTAAAATAACAAAATGTTTCTCTTTCCCAGAACCCAAAAACGGTATCGATGGTGAAGGACATGGCGAAAGAGGGAAACGTGGAAGCACTGAAGAAATGTTTCTCCTCTAGGATGGAGTTTGGCACAGCAGGTCTGAGGGCAGCTATGGGGCCTGGCATATCCCATATGAATGACCTCACTATCATTCAGACCACACAGGTTGGTTAATAGATGGAGTACCGCAGCTCATTACCTATTAAGTTGCATGCAAAGTGGCCATAACTTTTCCCCCGAATCTAAAACACCCGAGCGTTGGTGCCCGCTCAGCGCTGCTCAGCAGTTGAGGAATGCTAGAATATTATTGTCAGCTGCCTCAGTTTTGTCCAGACATTATTTGGACCTGCAGCTACACACCCACATGTAATATTTGAGAGTAACAAACATCTTGTATTCTATTTTGACTTTGATTTCACTTGGATCAGTGTTCCTTGTTGTATTTAGAGTGAAGCCCAAAAGACCGTCTCACACCTGCTTCTCACGGGTTATAAGTCTGTTGTTTTATGCCTGATTTTAAGATTTCATAGATTTCTTTAAAGCACTTTATAGTTTATAGCTGTTTTGTTGCTCACCTGTGAGCCGGAGCACAGGTGAGTGCTCAGGCAGGGCTGCAGGATCAGAGACACTATATACACAAGCAGTCCTGCAAATCATTCCTCACTGATTTGTATTAACACTAGCTCATTTTTTTTTTTTATTTGAATGTTTTTATGTGTATTGTTGTGAGTATTAATCCAGCTTCATGTGCTGTAATTATTATTTTGTGATTTTTTTTTTTTTTTTTTTTGGTCTGACTCTTTGCATCACTGAAATTGTTTAAACCTTATAATTCTCTGAACAGTTAGTACTTTTGTTTAAAAAGTACGCTCACTGTATTTTTTTAATTATACAGCATACTAGTTCTAACTTTTTCGCCAGTTCTCAAGACCTTTCTCTTCTATCTTCAATCCTTTCCTCCCTGACAGGGTTTCTGTTGCTACCTGGAGCAGAGTTTTGGGAACCTTAAAGAGCGAGGGGTGGTGATTGGGTACGATGCTCGGGCCCACCCTCCCAGCGGGGGCAGCAGCAAGCATTTCGCCAGCTTGGCTGCAGCTGTATTCATCAGCCAAGGAGTGCCAGTCCACCTCTTCTCTGACATCACCCCCACGCCCTTTGTGGTAATCACTTGGTTTCCTGTAATTTCATCACTTGGGTTTATCGGGGACGGTGCAACACACATTCAACACAGTCATAAAATAAAAGTGAATTTATTGCTTGTGGTTATATTACAAGTCAGCAGATCAAGGGCAAGTGTGTGCGCAATGTGTGGCAAAAAAAAAAGGAAGCTCAGTTGTACAAAACTGCACCACATTATGTTCAGTTTAAAACCTATGAAGGAGCACCCTTTGGGATTCTCTGAACTAAAAATGTAAAAAAGATCATTTCTTTGCAGCACAGCAGTTTTAATCTTTAGACATCTACATGTGTTTTTATGGGTGATAATTCAATGAATCTATATAGGAACTTTTTTTTTTCTTATTGCGCTACTCATTTTGCTTGTGTAATTATGGAAACAGCAAGTAATGCACTTTCTTTTTGCAGAGTTTGGCTCAACTTTTACTTTACTTGATTTGGATTTATATTGCACTTTTCAAAACTGTGTTTGTTTGTTTGTTCCTTGCTGCAAAAAAACATTCATTGCAGCTTTTAGTTAACAAGATTTACAGTAAATACAGTGTGTGTGGCACAGCTTTTGTTCTGAGTCATGTGACAAAAAGTAAAAAAAGAAAATCGGGGGGGGGGGGGGGTGCAAATGAGCTGCTGAGATTCACCTGAAGTACTCTCAAAGTAATTAAAAAAAATAGAGATTGACATTTTCCTTAAGTGCACTTGATTACAGTTAATTACCTCCATGATGGTGTTACAGCAGAAAACATTTGAACTGTTTGGCTCTCAGTAGAAATGAATCTGTTCTCTGACAGTAACCAACTATAATATCATGCTAGTTATTTACCTTTTTAAATTAAGCTTTCTCTGTATTTCTTTTCTCGTTTTTGCACAGCCTGCTTAAAGTATTTATTATCTTTCTTTCATTCTCACCGCAGCCTTTCACAGTTTCCCACCTGGGTCTTTGTGCTGGTATCATGGTGACTGCCTCTCACAACCCCAAACAGGACAATGGCTACAAGGCAAGAGCTCCTCTTTGCCCTGTCTTTTTTCCATAAATGCATCTATAGCCCGGTTTTATTATTAATGGCTGTTAATTTAAACATAACTAAGTTCCATTTTAATTTCTTTTCCACATGTTTTGTTTTTGTTTCTATCCTAGGTGTACTGGGAAAACGGTGCCCAGATTGTGCCTCCTCATGACAAGGGTATATCTGAAGCCATTCTGAAAAACCTGGAGCCTTGGCCTGAGTCGTGGAACACAAAGGAGGCCCTGAATAGCCCCTTGCTAAAAGACCCCTATAAGGATATCCACACAGAATACTTCAAAGCCATCCAGAAACACTGCCATCACAGGTGCTGCATAGATCAACAACTTGCTGAGCAGCATATATCATTTAAAATGCATGCGGGGAGGTGGCTGTGTTCTAATCACTGACTAGAATGACTGACTGGAGTCTAATGATTTAAATGCATAAGCTGCCATGTAGGCCATACATGTTCAGTCATATAATGCTATGGTGGTGAAATGAGTAAAGAGATGGAAACACATGGTTATTCATAATTCATGTTTTGACTTTCTTCACAGGGAAATAAACAAGACTTCAGAGGTGAGAATTGTGCATACATCTGTGCACGGTGTTGGTCACAAATTTGTCCAGACAGCATTCAAGGCTTTTGATCTTCATCCTCCATATGCAGTGGAGGAACAGAAAGATCCAGACCCTGAATTTCCCACTGTCAAATATCCTAATCCTGAGGAGGGAGAGGGAGTCCTGGTATGTAGTCAACATTTGTCGCATCCAGTCATATGTACAGTTGGGTCCCTAAGTTTTTGAACAATGATATGATTTTCTCTACACCAACACAGTTGATTTTAGATCAAGTAATCAAAATGTGATTGAAGTGCAGACATTCAGTTTTAATTCAAGGGGTTTAACAAAAGTATTGCATTAACTGTTTAGGATTTCCAGACATTTTTTTACACAGTCCTGGATTTTCTCAAAAGTGATATGACAAACTAACTTAATTTTAAATATGCAGTACTCAGATGAAAATCCTTTGCAGTCAATGACTGCCTGAAGTCTTAAACCCATGGACATCACTAAATGCTGTTTCCTCCCTTGAGATTCTCTGCCAGGCCTTTACTGCAGCCAGTTTCAGTTGCTGCTTGTTTGTGGATCTGTCTGCCTTCAGTTTGGTCTTCAGTAACTGGAAAACATGCTATATTGGGTTGAGATCAGGTAATTGACTTGGCCATTGAAAAATATCAGTGGCAGTAGCCCTTGCCGTCTTGAGAATCAGCAATTTGCACACACAGTTCTTTGTTGTCACACTTTTTATATACACACTTATAGTTGCTCCATTTCATGTGCCCAGCTGGGAGCGCTGGCTGTTTTTTAAAAACCTGTCTCCAGCCCCACATCTACTATGGGAGGAGAAGTTAATTAGCTATGTAAGATGAGTGTGCTGCTCTCCTGAGCTGTCACTGCCCCCCTGAGCTGTCACTGCCCCCAAACCGCACCACTCCACCTCTCCCTCCCACGGCTGAGCCAGAAAACCACACCTCACTGCCACAGACCCATTTCTTTGCCTTGAGAAACTTCTGGGTTGCTTTTGCAGTATGCTTTGGGTCATTGTCTATTTGCGCTGTGAAGCTCAGTCTGATCAGTTTTGCAGCATTTGGCTGAATCTGAGCAGAGAGTACAGCCCTGTACACTTCATAGTTAATCCTGCTGCTTCTATCAGCAGTCACATCATCAATAAACACTAGTGACCTGGTTCCACTAGCAGCCATTCATGTCCATGCCACAACATTGCCTCCACCATGTTTAATAGATGATGTGGTATGCTTCGGATCATGCGGTGTTTCTCTCCTTTTCCCTTCATAATTTTGGAACAAGTTAATTGTTGTTTCATCTGAGTACATTTTGTTTTTTCAGACTTGTGCAGGCTCTTTTAGAGTTTTCTGCCAAAATCTAATCTGGCCTTCCTGTCGAGTGTAACCAGTGGTTTGTAGCTTCTCTGTTTATGTTCACGAAAGCTTCTCTTGATTGTAGACTTTGACAGTGATATGGCGACCTCCTTGAGAGAAGTTGTTTTTCTTAACTAAGGAAATCATTGTGTCATCATTCACTCCAGTCAGTTTGGTGTATAGAGGCAAAATTACAAAGTTACAACCAAAATTTGGTTGGTGATGTAACAAGTGATTGGTTGTTTTTGCAGACGTTGTCATTTGCACTGGCAGAGAGGGAGGGAGCCTCTGTGGTGTTGGCGAATGACCCTGACGCAGATCGACTGGCCATAGCTGAGAAGCAGGAGAGGTGTGTATCTGTTTGTTTTAATATTGTTTAGAAAAACACTCATTGGGCTAGTTATTAATGGTGGGTTGTCTAAGCGGCGTGAATTAAAAATTAGGGTGATTGACAAATTTTAGAGCTATTCAGAGCCTCTTGCTGCTCAACAGTCCTGGGGCTTCTTTGTCGTATTTTTTTTTTAATTTCATGATGCGCCAAATGTTTTCTTTTGGTGAAAGGTCAGGCCAGTTCAGCACCCGCACTCTTCTACTATGAAGCCTTGCTGTTGTAATAGCTGCAGTCTGCAGCATAGTGTTATCTTGCTGAAATATGCAAGACCGTCCCTGAAAAAGATGTCGTCTGGATGGGAGCATATGTTTCTCTAAAACCTGTATATACCTTTCAGCATTGATGGTGTCTTTCCAGATGTGCAAGCTGCCAGTTCCATAGGCACTAATGTGCTTCCATACCATCAGAGATGCTGGCTTTTGAACTGAGTGCTGATAACAAGCCAGATGGTCCCTCCCATCTTTAGTGCAGAGGATGAGGCGTCCATGTTTTCCAGAAAGAAAATTCAAATTTTAATTTTGCTTTGGCCCAGAGAAGATGCTGGTGTTTCTGGTTCATGTTCACACATGGCTTCTTCTTTGCATGATAGAACTTTAACCTTCATTTGTGGATGTCACAGTGAACTGTGTTCTATTGTGAATAAAATATGGGTTTATCAGATTTGCAAATCATTGCATTCTGTTATTTACTTTCTTGGCATTGAGGTTGAAATTAGGAAGAGTTTTTGTTTAGATTTTGCCCGAAACACATACATTTCAAATATGTACTTTCCCAAAATGGAAAATGTACTTGTAAAAAAAGTCCACATGCATGTCTTTTATGTAATTGTAGACTGTGAACTTAAAACCGTTATATTTCATTAACCAGTACGAGCAAATGAGCTGTTTCCTCAAAAATCGTGATTTTAAAAAAACAAACAAAAACCTCACCGTTATTACAGAATGCTTGGTGATTAGAGACTGATGATTCTCTTTATGAGGTTTGTTAACTTGCCTACTCTTGTATAACCTTTGTCTCTCTGTGTTAGTGGTCAGTGGCGAGTGTTCAGTGGTAATGAGTTGGGAGCGCTGCTTGGCTGGTGGATATTCCACTGCTGGAAGCAGCAGAACTCTGACGCTGCTGCTGTGAAAAATCTCTACATGCTGTCGAGCACCGTCTCATCCAAAATACTGCGCGCCATCGCTCTGAAGGAGGGCTTCCACTTTGAGGTAACGAGTTGTTTGGGGGTTTTTTTTGTTTTTTTTTTAAAAAAGATTAACTGATCAGTTACATTTCCCCATATATCAATAAGTTCTAGTGTTTCCTTCTAATAGAAGACAGCCCTAACTGCAGAGGGATTGCTTGTATGGAATTCCTTCTGGTTATGATAATTAAAAGTAAACTGGGCAAAAATGTGCTATGTGACAATTAATAATGGTGTTTTAGGTAGATTGAATGTTTCAAACCGTTCTATGTGGTTACTGTTAAACAAGTTTCTTACATAATGTTTGGACAGGAAACACTAACAGGGTTCAAGTGGATGGGTAACAGAGCCAGAGACCTTTTGGACCAGGGAAAGGCTGTTCTATTTGCCTTTGAAGAGGCCATAGGTATATACACATATGGCACACACACAAATGAATATTTTCCGACTGAGGCCAGTCCTGATTAACTTTTTGTGGTATCTCATTATAAAGGTTTATGCACATAATGATCTCCACAGCTGAGTTAATTTGAACTGCGTTCAAGTATTCAAGTTATGTACATTTCTGAGATCAGTTGACAGAAAGGGTAGCTTTCTGTTTGACTTCTGAGTTTTTGCCAGCTCACAAGATCTAAACTGGAGGGAGAGCCTTTCAAAAACCTTGCTTGATGATTTAAAATAAAAAAGCCTGAAAACAGCCTTAAACTCACCATCTTAGGTAGAAATATATAGTTACTTGCTTATGCCTAGCCTGTTATTGAACCAAGCTAAACATATAAAGTTCATAGTGGCATGCAAAAGTCACGTTAGATCATGTCAGATATTTATTTTACTATGAATGGGTGAGTAGAACATGAGCTGATCTCTGAAAGGCATGAAATTTAAAAATTCACATTTTATGGCTTTTGGACATCTTCATCCACAAGCTTTTTCTCCTGTGCCAGCTGTCAGCAGCCATGGCTTCTTTAAGCAGCTACCTACGAGTATGCGAATAAGAAAAGTGATGTTTTTAGGTAGCTGTTTCCCCGACTCATAGTTAAATTAAGAAATGACATTTAAGAGGAACAGAGGAGGTTGAGTTGAGATCTGTTAGACCAAAAAGGACATAACTGCTTGTAGGTTTGCTATGAAGGCAAAGCACAGCCCCCAAAAAGACCTTCAGAATGAGTCACTAGTATGGAGAGTGATGGTGTAATGCATTGAGAGCTGCACAGATATGACCTTTATGGAAGTGACTGGGCTTTTTTGGCTGTAGTTTTAGCCACTGGTGCAGCTGAAAGCATTTCAGTGGGAAAGGGAACAATGGATCCAGTTAATTATTGACAAATTCTGGAAGCAAATGTTGCACTATTTCACCTCTGACATGAAAAGTATCCTAAACACACCTATATACTCATGCTCCAGTACTTACCTGGAAAAACACTTGCTCTTTGCAAGTTCATCTAATCACAGAACATTGCACAGTCTTGGTTATTTGGTTATTGAAAATATGAGTCTTCAAAATTAAATGTGTAAAAACATCAGACATATGTGAACTGAGGATCTTGGTCTTGGTTATTTAAAGGTTTGAGCCATGCCGACTGTCAAACACAAAGACAGACTTAAAAATAAGCTGTTTGGAGTTAATGTGATTGCCAGTAAGTCAAACATACACGTACAACGTAACATAGTTTCCAGCATTCCCATATAACATGATTATGATGCTGTAATTGGAATCACAAGCCTTTGGATACACTGTTGCTAAAAGAAGTAGGAGCTGACTACAGCAGCTGGAGTTTTATATAGACAGTGAATTCTGTGTGTGTGTGTGTGTGTGTGTGTGTGTGTGTGTGTGTGTGTGTGTGTGTGTGTGTGTGTGTGTGTGTGTGTGTGTGTGTGTGTGTGTGTGTGTTGCAGGGTATATGTGTAGTCCCTCTGTATTGGACAAGGATGGTGTGAGTGCTGCAGCCATAGCAGGAGAGATGATTTCCTTCCTGGCGACTAAAAAAATCAGTCTTTCTCAACAGCTCACTGCAATCTTTGACGAGTAAGATGCTAACACATGCGCACAGTTAACTTTGAACTTTGTCATATATTTGGATAACCTGAAACTGCAGGCTCTAACTCTGCCACTCATTCCTTCTTATTGCCAGGTATGGCTACCACATCAGTAAGAACTCCTACTTTATCTGCCATGACCAGGAAGTGATCCGCAGTCTGTTTGAGCGCCTGCGCAACTATGGTGACACGAAAGGCTCGTATCCCACTGAATGTGGTCGTTTTGCCATCACCGCTGTGCGAGACCTGACCACCGGCTACGACAGCAACCAACCCGATAACAAAGCTGTGAGGGCACACAACTTACATCTGTAGTTCATGCGCTAAGACCGCAACAAACCTTTTAATTACACATAATTGTGTTAACATTTTTTTAAAAAGTAATGGTTAGCTGTAAACTGTTGTTGCAAATGGCAGGTGTTGCTGCACAAGGTTTGTTGTCAAACCATTTAGCTTCTCCTTCCAGTTTTATTTATTTAAATTTGTTTGTCCCTTTGTTATCTAACACCCCTTCTTTTCCTCTCACTCAGGTTCTTCCCACCTCCAGCTCCAGTCAGATGATCACCTTTACCTTCTCTAATGGGGGTGTGGCCACCATGAGGACGAGCGGCACAGAACCAAAAATCAAATACTACACTGAACTCTGTGCTGCTCCTGGTAACAGGTAGGTCACTTTAGAGACAAGGCTACTATAGACGTACTGTATCATTTTTAGGATTGCATTTTTTTTTTAGTAAAAAAATCGTTGCTTTATTCATTTTCTGTGAATCAACCAGTTGTACAGTTTGAAATGTCACAGCTGAAAAGTACAACTGTAGCAATCACTCAATATGCTGTATTTTCTCTCTTTTGTGTGTCTCTGGGTCTCTAACAGTGATGTAACACACCTGAAGAAGGAGCTGGATGAGTTGGTTGACGCCATAGTTGAAAACTTTTTTGAGCCAGAGAAGAATAAGCTGCAGCCGAAGCCACAGTAGCACCAATGGATCCATAACAACAAGCAGGACAAGATCTGCCTAACCCCTTCAGTCACCACATCCACAATAGATATTGATTTAGAAATTGCACTGTAATATTCATTTTCAGACATCGACCTAAAAAGATTATGTTGGCAGAAGATGAATTTTTATCCAGCAAAATTCCTGTATCGTGACCTAAGGGGATAATATCTCTGACCAGCATCCCACATATTGTCTTAATTTTTTTAATGCAGGCTTTACATCGATTTATAGATATGTTAATGATGAGTTAACCACATTGTGTTTGTGATGTTGTTGTCTGTTCATTAATATTTTTAAAATCATCTCCAGGGTCACATTTGTTGGTTTATATTTAACAGTCATAATGTTTCACAGCTTCGTGTTTTTTGGGGGATTCAGATCTCGGTGCTGCAGATCTTAAAGCAAAGCGCACATGTTCCACCATCTTACAGTCACAGCTGTTCCTGCCTTCAGACTATGATGTCTGTATTTCCTGTTTTTGATAATATGCATTCCACACTGTGCTTCAGCATCATCTGCTTTGCTGCTAATGTCAATAATTAGAGGAGAGTGTAAATGAGAACTGCTGAAACTCTTATTGTAGATTTCAACTCTGGCCTAAACTTTGTGCGTGTGATACCTCGGTTTTAACTTATTAAAAAAAGCAATGCATAGGTGCCAGTGTGTAAAACGACCAAATCTAAAAGTTTAGCCCCACCAAGTGGAGACACACACTGCTCATTTCGTCATACTGTATGAATAAATGTTAGCGCTCAAATGTGCTTGATATCATTAAGTTAAAGAAACAACTTTTTAGTATGAGTGAATTCACTTGATTGGCTACAAACGCGCAGTTAGCAGCTTGCCATAATGTGCCTGTTTGTGATATTGCATACTGTACTGAAAATAACATTTTACTAAATAAAGATTTCTAACAGTACGTGTAGAGATAAATGTGAAGTGATAAAACGGGGGCGCACATTACCGATTTGTTATTTCACAGCGCGCGAGCTTATCGCCGCTGCATCCTTCGGCAGCGCACGCACACACGCAGCGCACACTTGTCATGCCCCATCTGAGTACAGAGGCGAGGAGGGAGGTAGGATTTGGTCTGTCATCTATATTTAACTCAAGCTGGAGACCGCTCGGGCTGTGTAAAGGGCTCTCTCACTCTGTGCGTGCGTGCAGTTACCCTTACCCTTTTCTTGGTTAGCGGCAGAACAACAACCACACCGGACAGGAGTGACCTGACAGGTAAGGAAGGAAGAGGAGATGGAAAATGTTGAAGTGATTAAACGGGTCGGTGTCCGCTTTGGGAGTAGCAGGCTGTACAATATTTATACGCGGTTTACTGTTTGCACAAACCGGTGCGTAAAAATAAACGTGTTTTGTTTTTTGCGTAAATTTACCAAAACAAAAAAAAACAAAAAACAACCGTTATGTACCGTCTGCTCCTCGTCTGTAAAATACAGCTTTCACTTCCGCGTGATCTTCTCGAGCAGTAAACATCTTGTATGAAGGACCGCTGCTGAAGTTAAGGGTTTATTTATGTTACGGCAGGTATGCAAACGCTTGACTTTTGCTCTTCCATACTTTAATGTGACCGTGTTGGTTACATGATGCGCCTAATCTTCGCTTAACCTTGTGCTTGTGTCCCGGTAATGATGTTCAGGCGTTACTGTAACATTTCTCACTGATTTTAAATGAAAAACTGTGGGGTTAGTTGGGGGTCTCTTTCCCTCTGTGACACCTGACCTGGCAAATATGATATTCGCGGGATTACCGTCATTTGTTTGTGTGTCCTTGAGACTGTGCCATTAAGTACCACACACACACACACACAAATCAGGTGATTCGCAGTGTTCTGGAGAAACTGGCCTCATTCTACCCTTCAGACGAAGTCCAGCAAATATCCAGCTCAACGATAAATTCTGATTTGCAAAGTAAACGTTTGTTTAGTGTATTTGTGTTCATTTGAAATCCCAGAAGCTAAATCTAGATTGCAAACGCCTGTGGCTGTCCTTTCAGCTGTTTAAGGGCTCTGACCTCTAAATCATACTTTGCAGGTTAAGTGGAGGCAAGCAGCTGCCTCAGGTCATAGAAACCATGGAGGGACTCTACTTTGAAGTGAAGCCAAGAAGAAGTGAAGCCCTTAGGCCAGTGCGCTCTGACAAACCCCGTCATCATCTAACTCCAAACCACCGCTCATGTCCTTCACTTTCACATCTCACCTCTACAGCACAGTGTCTTCAGAAGCTTGGGAGGGAGAGGACTGCATCATGGGGGGCAAAGATGGAGGGAGAGGAGGAGGAGGAGGAGGAGGTACGATACAAACTGACCATGATTGGTTTTCAGCAAGTCCACCATCTGACCACCATGGCTATGCTACCCTGGGTGGTGGCTGAGATCAGCAGGTCTCAGCCCCGTGAGAAGGAGCAAAGTGCTGGGGTGCAGCCAGGAGGTAGGCAGTTGAGACCTGCTCCATGTAATCAGACAGTTTTTCTGTGTGTGTCAGCATCAACGGTACAATGTGTGTCCACCCTGGGAGAGAGACTTGTATGGGACCCTTTGAGACACACAGTTCTGTTTGAATGTCTTCCTCACCATGTGACCAAGCTAATTCACAACAGCCAAGAGCCCAGTAGCTTCGCCTGCCTGGTGAGAGGTGCGCAGACTTGTGCCTGCTATGTCTTCCAGTGCCAGGACAGCACCAAGGTATGTATGTGTGTATAAATGTATGTATGTTGTTCAGCCAACAATCTTAAATAGTGTTTGGGGCTGTAGAAATAATTTACACATGTAACCAGAGTTAAAAAATAAAGCCCTGTTGCACAATATATCATAGTACAGCTTCAGAGGTGTGTTAAATCAATGTGCATGAACCAAAAAGGAGCCCAGAGCGATGCATCAACAGATGGAAGGATGCAGTCTTTTTAAGAACATATCATGCACTTTATGAAAAAGCATTGATTATAACTGCAATCTAGACTTAATCATCGGTTCAGCTTATGAGTTAGACTGCATTAATTAGCAGAATCTTTCTGTTCTATGAGTATTAACACAACTAACAGACAATGGATGAGTAAGAGTAAGTCTTCTGTACTTCAGTGGCAGGTAAAAAAAAAAGTCCCAAAAGTCAAAGAGAGGTCTTAAGGAACAACATATGTCAACCATAAACACATCAACACAAGCTCAGCCAGTAAAAGTATGGAGATACAGTATGTCAGTTAATCTAAAACAGCAAGGTAAAGATGAGAATGGGGTCATCAGCTGTGTATCAGTCTCTTCCTGTTTGTGCGTATGACAAAAAGCTGCCTGAGCGTTCAGCGTGACCCCATCAGAATTTATTATTACATCCCACAGAGAGAAACTGGATCTGGCTTTGGCTCACTTGCAGCCTACATTCAATGTGCTTTTATTCCATTCAACAGCACAAGCAAACACAGACAGGCATTTGATCCACTAACAGTGACACACTGCAGACCAACACACCCCTGACCTCTGGTCCCTTTACC
Organism: Archocentrus centrarchus; assembly: GCF_007364275.1. Classification (NCBI taxonomy): domain Eukaryota; kingdom Metazoa; phylum Chordata; class Actinopteri; order Cichliformes; family Cichlidae; genus Archocentrus; species Archocentrus centrarchus. Next base: position 20,901,493 of record NC_044346.1, on the reverse strand, counting down.
TTTCCTCCACATGACATGCATTGGCAAAAGCCTCTGTGTGTTCACAGTGAAGCTGCAGCTGGTGTTAGATCAGGCCCGAGACATTTGATAGCATGCCATGCTCAACATACCAGAGACTTAAGAGTTGGCCAAATTGGGGAGCTGGAGACAATGAAGGGTGCTTGATGTGAAACGAAATGAGTCAGAGATGTCAAAATTAAAAATGTCATGTGCACGCGGTGCAGCTCACATAACAAATATCTACATGCTTCAAATATAACAACAGCCACATTTACTGTGTGGGGCGGTGTAAATATCACCGAGTGTGTATTTGTCCTAAATGCACACATGAAAATGAGAAATTCTTCTGCATACACACAGAGGCAGTTCACATGCTGGTGTTGTTGATCAAGAGAAGATGAGCATATTTTACATCAACCATGCAGGATGTGGAACAATGTTACCATGGAGATCACTTCCTGTGGCACAGATCCTGTTATGATGCGATGTTTGCTGCGGAGTGAGCGCTTGTTGTTTTCGTTACCTTTTCAAACATGTGATCGTGATGTCAGGCTGACCACCTGCTGCTCTCTCACGCTTACATACATTCTAATTATAACTGCGTTTGTGCAGCGCTGTGGGCCTTTAAATACTTAGATAATATAGTCCCCTTTTTTGGCCTTTTAAATGTTGTAAAATAAATTGTTCACCAGAATAAAAATGGATAAACTACAACAAGAATGACCGTGATGCTCAGCTACTTATCCAGTTCCCTCAATTTCTTTTTAACCCTCTAAAGCCTGAACCATGAAATAAGTGTACTCAAAACTGCATATATGACTTTTTTTTTTTTTTTTTAGCATTTTTGGCCGCAGCGGCTTTTATTGGCAGTGGAGGGAGACAGGAAATGGGGAAAGATACAGGGGAAGACACGCGGGCAAACTGGCAACGGGCCGGGACTCAAACCCGCACCGCAACATGGTACATGTATATGTATGTGGTCGCTGGCTTCACCACTAAGCCACCCAGGTGCCCTGCATATATGACTTTTAATTTGTGTCATTTTTGCTATATTCAGTACATACAGCTTTACAGTACAGACCTGTGAAAATGATGAAATTGGTGTATGGAAAGAAAGAATATATTAAACCGGGGGTCATACAACTTCCAGGTGTTGCCAAACAGACAGGACCACCTCACAACCATGAAGTCCTGGAAACCTGGAAAGAAGACATGCAAACACACACAGGGGGAAACTAAAGGATGTAATTGACACGTCTAGGAGAAGTAGAGAGTTAGAACATGAACAGTTGGGAGAGAAAGAGACCAAAGGAGTTTCTGAATCTCCTGGAGGATCCACATCATCTGGAATTAGGCACCAACAACCAGGGGGAGCGAGGGCGGAAGAGTGTCAGCACAGAGAAACCTGACTGAAATAGGACAGAGGAGGAAACAGGGAGACTGAGGGAGAGGGAGCTTTGGGGACAACAATTAATCTTACCTGTATGGACTGTAAGATAAATTAGGCATAATACATTTACTGAGAAGGAGACTGACCTGCAGCGCTAATGATAAAGCCTTTTGATTTCTTTTTAATTTTAGGGACAGAGTCATGACTTTCTGGCATACAGCCCTATATGCTGCAAAGCTCATACTGTTCATATATTTAAAAATGTAAGAAACTCAGACTGGTATGAAGAAACATTTACAATGTGTATTTCATCAAAAGCGCCTCGTAGGCCGAGGGTGGAAAGCTGAGATGAAAAAGCTGTGAATCAGTAGCTCTGCATCAGGCATGGGTAGAAATTACACAGTCATCAAATGTCACTGTCAACTGTTCAACCTGCTGTCTGAGCGGTGTCAACCACACACGGGATACTGCTCTTTGCATCTGTGATTGTTGTCACTTTCAAATGAAGAAGGTGAAAGTGCAGCAACGCCAGTTTCATTTTAAATGCAATGTCACATGCTTATAGGCTTAGGTGTGAAACTGCTTTCAGCAAAAAGACGCATACAGCACACATTTCCATGTGGGGTGTTCGAATTTAGACTGCTGTGATATGAAATGGGTAAGTCTGTGTGTCTGATGTGGTCAGATTTGTGCCAGCGCAGCCCAAAGATGCCAGTTCGGAGTCATGACTTTCTGGCATACTTAATGTAACCGAGCCATCGTTATGAGCACCATACCAAGTTAAACTTGAGTAAAAAAAATGGTCTTGGACCAGTTCGTGTTTTAGATGGTTGTCAGTTCTTCAATGGAATGTTTCAGGATAAAGACTTTGCTTTTAGCCCTACATTTACAGTGAAAGTTTGACAATTATAATTTCAGGGAAGGGAATGCATTGCACTTTGTAACAGATCGTCACTGTGCTTTACAGTTTTGGGAAATTATGGGAAAAAGAACCATCAGTTCTTAATTTAAGCACTACAGCAAATAAATATAAACTTCCCATTTTGCATCAAGGGAGAGAAACAACCTCAGGAGGTCTGTGGGGTTTCCCCTTCTGCTGGAGTGGTTAAAAAAATAACCACTGGGTGTCGCCACAAAGGCGCTTAAAAAAATCAGTTTCAGCGTGAGAATCTGGATGAGTTTGCATTTGCTGCTCTGCTTTTGTGTGATTTGTGTAAAATACAGCTGGCTTGCCAGCTTCTCTTCACTGTGCGCCTGTACACTTTGTGGTTCCTCTACCAAGGTGAGAAAAGAGATGAAGGTTTGGTTTGTTTGTTGGCCCAACTGAGATGGAGCAAAGGGAGATGATGTTACATTTTGCTGCAGATCCAGATCACTTACATTAAAAAGACAAAAACAAGACCTTGGAGGAGAATGTGCTCTCTGGGTGCCTTTCAGTTAGTTACAATTGTTGCCATCCTTTCTTCTTCTTAACAGATGGTACTCACTAAAGAGTAGATATTACAGTACTAAATTGTGTGTGTGTGTGTGTGTTTTTTTTTATTGGTGTCTACTAATTGAACATTTAACACCACTGCACTTGCAGTGTTTTATTTTCTTGCTACTTTGGTGATGAAAAGGCAGCGTTCACAAACAATAACGGTTTATTTTCATCACTAGTGGGCTATTGTTTACCAGTTAACCTTAGTAATTTATTAGATACTTTGCTGAATAAATGGCTGATTATACCGAGTTTTTTTTTTAAGCCGTGTATAATAAATAAATGTTCAGTATCATTACACACAACGTCCCATTTTATCTTCTTTATGTTATTTTGCAGGCAATTTCAGAAGAATCATTTTAATCCATATCCACTGATTTATCTCCATTAGATATTAACAGTATGAACAATGATGCTGCGTTTTATTGTAAATTAATCACTGCTTAAAATAACTGTTAAACATTTATGAGGTTTTCATAACTACTTTTCATTGAATCCTACAACTGTATGTTTGTACAAGCCCTCCACTAGTCATGCATTTTGAAAAGTAACTGGTTGTGCATGAAAATATGTTTAAATGCAGTGTAATATCCTTTACACAATGGCTGCTGAGCATGCGAAAACTGTATCAAATACTGACTTAGATATTAATAAAGACTGGAAACTTTTGCGCCACAAGTTTGCTTTTTGAACCCCAAATCTCTCTCAGTGGCGCTCCCCACAGGCCGTGCATTTCTGTGTGGAAATGTTATTTATATTCAGTAATACTGACGAAAATAACAGATCAGCATCTTGTAACGGTAATGTGAAGTCCACCCTAATTTCTGCCGCCGAAACTTTGACTGCTCCGGGACAGGAACTGTGTCCATTTTCTCAACGCGTATTGAAGGATTTGACTGCGACAAGTCATCCGCAGTTACCTCAAGGGAGGGAAACGGAAGTTGCCTTCAAAATAAAACAAAAAAACTCGTTTAGTTTAAGTGAATTACATGTTGATCGTTTGAACTATTTTATGGCGAAAGCATTTAACCGGAAGCTGTATTGTCTCACGCCGGGGAACCCGAATGCGAGCAGGAGGATCCTCCTCGGCTTCAGGGAGAAAAATCAACTTTCCAATGAAATGATATTGAAGAGCTTCGGGCTGCCAAGAACGAGTTACGGAGAAGTAACCATTCAGATTTAGTTTTTGTTAAAGTTTATGGCGGATGGGATGAAAGCGCGACTCCAGCGACTCAACCTGTTCAACAGCAAACAAGAGCAGAGAGATGTGAGTGGAGTTTGAAGGCGTTGTTTTAGTTTGTGTGTCATGCTAAAGTGGACAGTTAGCTAACGTTAACGAAGCAGTAAGTGAGCATTTACATTAGCCAAATTAGCGCAACATGTTTACGGTAGCCTTCGCCATTTAAACGACTCCGGTAGAATAGTTGTTACATGTCTAGTAACGTTTTGTGTACCTGTTAACGTTTTTAACACCAAATTATTTCGCTGCTACCTTGATATGCAGGCTTGTCTTGGTTTTAAATGTGCTTGACATTGCAAATAACAACTGATTACTATAATTCATCCTCTCAGCTGGATGCTGCCAGTGAGTTCATGGTGATCTTACCATTGGCATTAGCTCTGAGTGTTATTTGGGTGGTCATTTAGGCTTCTGTAGTTTGATTTGAAGCTTTTCGACCTGGAAAGTGTGAAGCTGAGTTGTATTTACAATGGCTAAATATGTCTGCTTTTAAACTTCCTCTAAAAGTTGGCAGAAGTTTTGTACTTTGGTGCTTTCATGCATGCGTGGCTACAGATGTGTTTATGAGAGAGAGTAAGTTGGGTTTAACTGTCAGTAAGGTTTTTTTCTTTATCTCCTGCAGAATATCAAGAATTAATGCAAGAACACACGACCTTGTGCTCTTGTAAAATGTGATGGGACTTTTGTCACTTCTAATATTTACAAAATCAGCCCATTAAATAATCTATAGGTAAATCATTATTCTACTTACAAGTTTGGGTGACATCACTCATTTTCATCCTCGCTAACAGTATTGTTCAGCATGGTTTTTATGACAGTGCTTAAGTATTTCAGTAATAAAAGAGGATTTTTTCCTTTCCTGGCTTGTCAGAGCTTCTGCTTCTGCAAAGCAAAGATTACTAATTGTCAGGCCTTTTACAGAGTTGAGTACATGAAAATCCAGTCTGCGTAGCTGCTGCCAACTCAAGCCAAGTGTAGGTGTGTGTGTGTGTGTGTGTGTGTGTGTGTGTGTGTGTGTGTGTGTGTGTGTGTGAGTGAATGAGTCATGGCGATATCACCTCCAGATCTATTGTGCTCCTGCCAATACTGTAGTCCTGGAACAGGAGGCAAGTTGTGTATGGCATATTAGTCATATAGTCTGTCGTGAGCTCGCACTTCAGTAGCCTGCCTCTGTTGTAGCTGTTTCACTTGCATGCCATCTCAGAAACTTGTACTCAGCAAGGCTCAACATTTGTGCTGTAAAATATTTGGGATGTTTTCCTAAACCTTTGTCAAAGCATTTATTTTGGCGTGTTATGGTAGGTGGTAGGGTCTGATGGTCTCAGGGTCTTGTGTCTGCTTTTTGCAGATCATGTGTTTCTATTGGCTTCATTGAGCCATGACCTCCAGCTTGTACTGTGGCATTTTACAGCCGAATGTGATTGGGATGAGGGATGGGATGAGAATTAACATCTCCAAGTCTGGGGCCGTCGTTCTCAGCCAGAGTGCCCACTCCGGGTTGGGAATGAGTTTCTACCCAAGCGGACGAGTTTAAATGTCTCGGGTTCTTGGTCATGAGAGAGGAGCAGAAGATCAACGGGCAGATTGGTGTGGAGAGTCTGCAGTGATGCAGACACTGTAGCAGTCTGTTGTTGTTAAGAGAGAGCTGAGTGTGAAAGCAAAGCTGTCAATTTTCTGGTTGATCTGTATTCCCACACTCACCTGTGGTCACGGGCGTTGGGTAGTGACTGAAAGAGTAAGATCATGGATACAAGAGTTGGAAATGAGCTTCCTCTGAAGGGTCTCTGGGCTCACCCTTAGATGGGGCGAGGGGCTCCTGAGTGGAGCCGCCACTCCTCCACATCAAAACGCCCTAGTCGAGGTGAGGCAAGGGTCTACCGGGAGGTGGTCTCGAGGCAGACCCAGGACATGATGGAAAGACTACATCTCTCAGCTGGCTTAGAAACACCTTAGTGTCTCCGCCCAGATGAGGTGACGGAGGTGGCTGGGGAGAGGGGGATGTGTGCGTCTCTGCTCCGACTGCTGTCCCTGTTACTGATCACATTAATTAAGGCTCTGAACCAAAATAGAAAATAACTTTCACTGGTGTTCATTAGTAACACCTGTGTTTTACCTGCTACTTCATGTCAAAATGGCTGCTGTGAAAAAGATCAATTTGGATATCAATAGAAACAGGTATCTTTTACCATAATGCTGTCATTACTTGTAAAGTTTTGATTAAAATTACTCTGCAGTTGGAACTGTTAACAAGTATTATCAAGTTAGTTTAACACAATTCTTTACTGAGCTGAAATTAAACCTTCTTAGATAAAACAGCTGACTTCTGACCCAGCTTGGAAAGTCCTGAAAGCAGCCTTTAATTTTTTTTTTTTGACAGCAAAACAAAAACCTTTTAAAAGTGATTGCAGTTAATGATTACCCAAACTGTCCAAGAGAGACATTAGAATCCCTCTTTTCCTTTTTGGCCACTAGCTTTTTCCTCCCTCATTTTTTTTTTTTTGGTTGCCCTTTTCATGTGACACACTCCATGTGCTGTAGTAAAAACAAGCTGGTAAACTGGAGAACACCTTCCTGTCTTTATATAAACAACAGTATGTCCCTGTCGACTGTCAAACTGCTTTTTTTTGCCTGTTTGTCTGGGAGTCTGTAACTGTGTCCATTCAGCAGCTGCTTGTCTCTTCAGTCATTCGGCCGGCCTTAACATTTACTCCCTACAGACTGTCAGTCTTCTAAGATGGAAACATTGACGGTATCTGTGATCTTTACTGAACTAATTTATTCTCAGTCAAGAGTTCATTCAGCATAATGTGTAAACTACAAGTCCTTACATTGTAGCCCTCTTATCACGCTTGAATGAGCTCGTTGTCAGTGGTCGTCTTTGTGTTGAAATGGCTCTTCACTCAGTTGGAGTGATGTCAGTATGTTTTAAGCTTGTGGTTAACCATTTTCAATATACCACCTCCCTCACCCTGTAAAATTGCCCTCTTTCTCTTCATTGCGCTTCACTTTCCGTCAGCGATGCTTCTCATTTATTGTTTATACACTGAACTTTGAACTTGGCTGTGCTCCATGAGGCACAAGACCCAGGCACATGACCATGGGAAGCAGAGATGTGGGACTTTCAGCTGCCTTGTCATCTTTGTTGTTTATTTTCTTGCCTCACTGGTGTGTCACTGGGGTTTCAGAGGCATTTCTCTCTTAAGTTTTAATGTTTTCCTACTAGCGTTGCTAGTCAGAAGCATACAAATTAAATGCCTCTTTAGGCTTGGCTTGCAAGTTTAAAGCAAATGTATCCACAAAATATGTTAATTAAAATGTTGTGTGTGTAATTTTTTTTTTATCCTTAGATGTAGCTTTTTTCCTTGTTTTGCTCTTTTGTGACATATTGTTTAGTTTGGTTAAACATAAATGCTTTACTTTGGAGCATAAAGTTGTTAATTATATTCATTCCTAATGGATTTAAATTGCGCTGCTGTGTTTTTCGGCGGTAAACCCTTTATCATGTGAGCCCACTGCTTTATAAAAGATGTGGGTCACACTTCTGCACTGGAGTTCCTCATAGTTATAAATAACCTAGGAGTCAGATAGGGTGATAGCAGATGTAAAAAAAGAAAACATTTATAGTTATCAAGTTTCAAAGCTGTCTTTTTGTTAAATGTTACTTTTTCCATAGTTTTGAGTTTGAATGTACAGTATGTTAAGAATCAGAGGAATGTTTTCAGATCTGGGCTTTAGATTTAGGCAGGTTCACGCTGGTTAAGCCACCTCTCTCCGAGTCAGAGGGCCTGTACTATTTGGCAACCCGTATGATGGTGACACTCTAACCTTTGTACATATAAGGAGAATAAACTTTCAGTGATGTCTGAGACATCTTTTGTTCAATTTTTAAAACCTTTAACTGAAAAATATTTCCATGTTCATAGACTGGATTTTTTTTTCTTGTCAGGGAGACTTGTGGGGGAAAAACAAACATATTTTTACAATATTCCTAGGGAACTTAGCCAGTGATTTTGTGCTGGTAACAGACTATTGTCTTCATGAAATACCCTCATGTTTGAGCTCTTTTCTTTTTTTCAATACACCAAAGGGTTAGTTTTGTTTACTGTACTGAACAGCAGCTTCTCTTTTGCTGGTGGTTCTTGTGTAACTTCCTTCTTTCTTTTTTTTTTTTTTGGTTTGAGGTCACTACTACAGTGCTTCTTTTTAATTCTGGTATGGTGAGGGACACCAAACTTTTTCAGTGCTGTTCCTCGGTGAGAGGCTGAGTCTGTGGGTCACTCCCTGAGGCTCTCCAACTGCCTTCCTGTCTGAGATCAGCCTCATGTAAACGTTCCACTGTGCGAGGTACTGTGTGCTGTGTGTCCTTAGCTAGGACTGCACCCTCACAAGCAAAACCTCTGTTGACTTTGCTTCAGACCTCCAAATCAAATGTTTTAGCACACTGCAAGTAGTTCAAAAGAGGAAGAAAGTAGTGGAGAGGTGCTTAAAAGAGTAAGCTGTAAAAATCCAAGAATAGATGACAAACGATGATGACGTACAAAGAAATGTGACTGTTTTTCATTCACCAATTTTGGAGTGATCTGTATTTCTTAAAAACTGTTTATATGAGTATATTAACTGTAAACATAGCTTTAGTTGTTTTATCTAACAGTCTAAATCCCCAACTCATTCACAACAGGAAAATACCGTATTTTCCGGACTATAGAGCGCACCATACTATAAGCCGCACCTACAAATTTTTTGGAAAAAACTGGAAACGTACATATATAAGCCGCACCGGGCTATAAGCCGCTGGTATCTCCGCCGCTCTCGGTTTTCCACAATTACTCGGCACTCAGCAGAGGGGGACAGACAACCCCAAATTTGAGTTATAACAAGTCAATTCACCATTGATTCGTTCACGCCGAGCTTACGTGCAGCGGCTCTATTTCCCTCCTGTAGTGCCAGGTCGATAGCCCTCAACTTAAAAGCGGCATCATAGGAAGTTCTTTTTGTGGTTTCCATGATGAGGGAGTTTGAAAAAAATCTCTTTTGTGCCTGCTGCTAGCACTTGTTGGCGCTTTCTTCTTTGATTTCCAACTTTGACGTCCCATGATTCATATCCTGCTAAAGAGCCCCCTGGTGGTTAAAGAAAAATCCACAGAAACGCCGCACCGGGCTATAAGCCGCATGGTTCAAAACGTGGGAAAAAAGTAGCGGCTTATAGTCCGAAAAATACGGTAATTAAAAACAATGAAAATGTATCTGTGAGATTATGTGAATCTCTGCTTGTCACGTGAAGGGCATTTCACAAGGCAGTGACAGTCTGAAAATGTAGAAGAGGGTGATAACATCACCATGCTGGGCAGTTCAACAGGTTATCAAACACCAAATGCAGAGAAAGTGAAACTCGGGTTGTGGGCAGAAAAGGCTTTACCAGGACAGGAAAGAAGTGGCTGTTCAGTATCTTTTGTCACAGAAAGGCACAAAAGAAGGAGAAGGAGGGAGGAGGAGAGCACAAGGACTAAATGTATCTGTTGGTTCAAGTGTTTCAGAGTCAAGCAGTGAAAGCGGGGGGCGGGGGGGGCAGCCTGTTGTTAGTGGACAAACAGCAGACCTCACTCTCATACCAGAATGATTAAAAGCAAGTAGGCACTAGAAAGCACAGAGTGAGAAACACAGTGTCTGGATGGCTGTGTGTGAAGTGAATGACCCTCTGGTTCAAGAGGGAAGACGACAAGATAGTCAAAAAGATTTATAGCACAAAGTATCTCTGAGTCTGAATAAGTAAAGGCACAAAGACCTTTTAAAAGAAATATGTATTTAATAAAATTGTTGGATTGCTGCTGCAGTAACTAGGCTTACAATTAGTGTAATTGTTCTTTATTTTAATGATTTAAACTAAGGATGGAATTGAAAGAAATATAGTACTGTGCAACAGTCTTGATCCATCACTCATTTCTTTATATTTTGCCTCCATAGAGCCAGACTTTCTTGTCATTTTTTAAAAATGGTCTTGAACAATAGTTGTCCAGACTTTGTGAAAGTCTTTCAAAGTTTTTGTTGTTGTTTGTTTTTTGTTTGTTTGCTTTTTACATTGGCTGCTTTTTCACTCATTTCCAGTCCAGTCCTTGTCTTTGCGTCAGCATGGTGTGCAGTGTGTCTTTAAAAATGTAAGGAAACCGGCCAACAGCAGATGAACGGTATTTGAAAGTCATGTCCTTAAGAAACAGAAAAAAATCCAGCGAAGACCTGACACAGGACCTGAGAGATACATCTGTCCCTTCAGCTGATCCATCTACTGTTCACTGAAGTCTCATCAGAAATGGTCTCAGTGTAAGGGTGGCTGTCAAGAAGCCATTCCTAAGGAAGAAAAACAGGGAGAAAAAGGTGAGGTATGCCAAATTACCCAAGAATTGGACTGAAAATCAGTGGCATCAGGTCTGATGGAGGGATGAATCCAAATTTGAAATTTTTACTTCAAAGTGTTGTCAGTGTGTACAGAGGAGGTCAGAAGAGAGGTATAACAGTGAGTGTCTGCAGTAAAACACAGTGGAGGCTCTGTCATGGTTTGGAGCTGCATGTTGTTGGGGATCTTGGCAAAATTGATGGAATTATGAACACACAAAAGCACCGTCAGATTTTGATCCACCACACAGTACCATCTGGAAAGCGTCTGATTTGCAACAGCTTCATTTTTCAGCATGACGGTGATCTTAAACACACTGCCAGTACAGTAAAAACATTGAAGCAGTGTGGGATCATCATGACAGAGGACAGAACAAAAGGCAGCCAACATCCAAAGAAGAGCTTTGAATGTCCTTCAAGAAGCCTGGAGAACTATTCCTGAAGACTACTTAAAGAAATGACAAGAAAGCTGCCTCAGAGAGTTCAGGCTGTGTTGGAGAATAAAGGTGGTCATACCAAATATTGACTTTCAGGTAATTAGAATTATGCAGACTCTGTTTGTTATGTCAGTATTTCCATATGTTTGCACATTTAAATAAATCAGTGCACTGGACAAAGTACTGTATGTGAACTCCTTATATTCAAAGAGAAGAAGTCCAGTGAATGCAGCTGCATCTAGAGGTAGGTGGAGGGTAAAGTTGGAAACATGGAAGTGAGAAGTAGCCAAGGATTACCAAACTGCATTCCTGCCTTGTTTTTACTTGTGTTTGGTCACAATTAGGGACAGGTACTAACAGCCAGTTTTGTTTTGCCTCTGTTCATTTATTACAGTCATTCTTTAAAAACAGTTCTCTTTAATTTAAGCACTCACACACCAAGAACAAAATGTTTTGTGTATTTGTCACACAGGAATTTATCTGGTAATCCTGCAACTTCTGCAGTGTTGTTGACAACTTTTAAAGTGAAGTCCCAAAACTGAAGAGGACTTGTGAACAAACATGGTTACGTTCCCACCCCTTCATACTGTTTTAATATCTTCAAAAAGAAAAGTCAACAAGTCAGAATAATTATTACACATTTAGCTGACACACTTATCCAAAGCAACTTCCAGGTGAGAACAGAGTATCATGTGTTTGCTTTGCTAAAAGAGCACACCTCATGCCGAGGCAAGACACGGCAGGACGTGGCTGGAATTGTGTCTGAGGGAGTGCAGATTTAGTAGTCGCTCAGGCATCTCTCGTGAATGACATCACTGATGTGGCTCAACTACTGCTTCTGCTTTGCTCATCTACTTCCTCCTTTTTGTTCTTTGGTCTGGTACACTGCCAATATGGGCCGCAATAGAAGCATGTGTACTGTAGGCAGCAAAGGCCTGTTGTCTGAGTTGAATGGTGTTATCTTTTGTCCAGTGCTTTTTGTAAATTGATTAAAACAAGGAAGTGGGACCAATTATCTGGAAAAACCTCTCTGGTCATGCATAGCTTGTATAGCTAGATCCATACAAGCTATACAAGCTATGCATGTATAGCTAGATCCATACAAGGTTTGAAAGTAAGACATTAATTAAAGTAGAAAGCAAATAAAACTACATTCTGTGTGCAAGGGGAAAAAAAACTTGCAAGAATAATTAAACTCTGAAGGAGTTTAAAGCTGCCTCCTACCTCAGTGCCTCAGTGAGTTGTGTTGCCTGGATAACAGGGCGTTCTCTATGTACATCACTGACCTAATGTTGCCGCTCTAAGGCTCTGCTGTATAGGAAAAAGATCAGAGTGTGAGTTTTTATGTAACAAAGCCCTGTACTGGGGATACATTGATTGTGAAATTAGATCACGGGCTTTCTTTGTTAGGCTTTCTTAGATTTCTGTCTCAACGTCTCGTTTACATCTTTACTGGCACACGCAATGTGTCAGACTCTTTTAATGGTAATGAACCATGTGTTAATGTGGAAAGAGTAGCTACTTGAAAAGGGCTTTTGTGTGAGCAAGAACCTGGAGTTACAGTTCATTTGTTCTGGGCTGTCCCCTCTCAACCCTTAATGCCCCAAAAAGTCCAAACAGTCAAAGTGAGCGCTAGTGAGCTTATCTGAGCTTGAGAGACAGATATTTCCCTTAAGAGGTAATCTAAGTCAAACACAGCTAAGAGGAGCCAGGGGAAGAGAGTGAATATTAAACTGCATTTGCAAGGTTGCCAGAAACATGACTCAGATGAATTAATAAAGCTTTGTGTCCCTGCTACTTATGTAAATATGCAACTTTTTACTAAGATGTTAAGCACAAAAATTTAATAGGATGATTAGCAGACTGAGCCAATTCGTCAAGGCCAGGCAGTTAACCACAAACCATTTGCCTTCAGTTGAAAAATGAACTCTATTTAAGTTATAAAACCGAAGAGTGCTCTTTATTGCTCTGTTATCTCAGCTTGTGAGTATATAATTATGTTTTGTTAATCATATTTTGCTCTCTTTTTCTTTGCCCCTTAAAAGGCATTTTTTCCAGGAGACATGTTTATTTAAATTGTACATAAAAAAAACATCTCATTACAGTGGTATGTAAGAGGATGTGGGTTAAATAAGTAGTTATTTAACTGTCACTGACTAGTACATTCAGCCTCTGTGTCTCACTGTGCTCCCAAAGTTTCCTGACACCAATCTGAATAAGTATTAGCCAGTCACAAGAGCATCAGAAAGGTGGTGCACGTCTAAAAGAAGCATCTAAATGGACATAAGTCAGATGTAAGGTACACAATCAGAATTAAAGCCTCTGGCATGCTTGGTGTATGTGACAAGCATGCATCTCAGGTAGTGCATTAAATAAGTGATTACTTAAAGTAATTGCAGCTTTTTGAGCATCTTTTGATATAGGGCTAATAATGAGACTGTTCTAAATTCAGTAACATTTTTCATCAATGTTTTTATGACCCAAGTTTACTATGTCTTCATATTAGGTGCTTCAGTTTTAGCCTGACCACAAAAAAAAAAAAAAAAAAAATATCCAAGGCAAGTATTTTTCTAAACATTCAGTTTTAAATTGTTTTGTTTTTAAGAAAAAAAGACATTAATGAGGAAAAATTGGTAAACAAAGTTTGTAGGGCAAGAGAGGAAACTAGAGATGATTGGTCAGGAAGAAAAGAAGTAAGGAAATCAAAGGAGGAATGAGCACAAAGCTCGCTTTGAGACCAAAGGTCTCAGTTTGGCATTTTTTCAGCAACAGAAGACAACACAAGGGCTGCTTTATTCAGGGGACTCATAATACACTTTACACCATATGGCAGGTTAGCTCATAGTGAGGTGGGGCATTTACACTGATGCGTGGAAAAGTCGGGTTCTTTGCAACTTTGTGTTTTGCGTGACAAATCATTGAAATGACAACTTTAGAAATAATAAGGAAAATTAAACAAAACCATTGGGTGTCACAGTGATGCAGTTTTTTAGACAGCAAGAAGGGCCTGGGTTCACTGGACGTCTGGGGTCTTTCTCTGTGGAGTTGCATGTTCTCACTTTGCCTGTGTGCCTTCTTTACTTGATACTCTGGCTTCCATGAATGTTGGGTAAATTGGTGATTCTAAGTTGGCCATAAGTATGAATGATTTTCTATCTCTCTGTGTTAGCTCTGCGATAAGTTACCACTGGTGATCTGTCCAGGTTGTACCCTGCCTCTTGCACAATGGCATCTGAGTTCGACTCCAGCCACTCTGCAACTGTGAATTGGGTGGATGAATGGTTCATAAAATTACTAGAAGATACATTTTATTGTGGAAATGGATATGATGGTAGTGCCTGAACACGTGACAGTAAACGTCTCACAGGGAATGTGGCATTCCACAGGGTTTTATTAGTACTGTTATCAATATCAAAAAAGACATAAATATGTCAGCAACATAGCACTGCAGTCACATGGTAATAGTAATATAAATTGGCCAAGCTCAGCAGCGCACTGGTTCTGACCAGGCAGAAACTAGTATCAGTTTAAGAACAGCCCTAAATACATGTTATTCATAGGTGTGTGTGATAACATTATAGGGCATCAATAAAGGATCACACCAGTGATCACAGGATCAAAGTATGTGAATAAATGAAATGTATTTTGCAAAAGTGGCAGTTTTTGGTTTTTTTTTTCCCAAAGCATCTCTGAACATTTTTGATGTGGTGTGGAATTTTATTGTTTACGGAGAAACAACCCACAATAATTTGTCAAGGAAACTGGAACTTTTGTTCTTAGAGGCAACGTGAAGATTATTGTAATGTCCTTTAATGGATGCACACGGACAGTGAAGTATTTTTTATGATGCAGGTTCACAATGTGGAGATTCAGATTTGTCATGTTGTGGCAGAAATAGAAAATGTGTACAGCTAGACTTCTATTTGAACTTCACGTCAGTCATTCATGATGCTGAAAACACGTACACTATAGCTGGTAATATTGGTGATTCTAAGGCAGCCAAGCCTTAAGTCAGCTGTGTATTTCGAGTTAAGCTTTTTTCAAAGTTTATCTTTACTTAAGCTCAAATGGATGTGATGTGACACTCAGAGCTCAGTTTTCTTCTGCACTTCCCATTTATGCAGTTAGTCTAAATATAGGTTGTCCAGCTAAATGACATGCAATTATGTAATGGGTCCTTACAGTAGTTCTTATCGCATGCTTGTTATCTTTCCAGGTTCCTGAGATCATCAGTACACTGAGGCAGGCTGGCAAAAGCTCAGCACGCAACAATGACATCACCACTGTTTCCAGCAAGACTTCCACATGTTCTGGAGGCAGTGATTCATCCGAAACATGGATTTCCTCCCTCTCTACTACGACCACCTCCATGGCACCCACTTCTGTTGTGTCTCCGACAGCCTTTGCCAAAAAGTTTGAGGTACTGTACTGCGGCCGTGTTAGTGTTGCTCACAAGAAAGCCCCTCCTGCCCTAATTGATGAGTGCATTGAGAAATTTAGCCAGCTGCATGGCTCAGGGACAACTGATAAAGGGGGAAATGATGGGGGACTGGTGGGTGGGCTGAAAAGGGCATTAAGCTTCCAATCTAATGGACTGGGAAGTGGTGCTGTTAGTAATGGTGCGGCAGAGAGCCCAACCACTGGGAAACGCCCAGTTCTGTTCAAGCGAGACCCCAGCTTTCCCTGTCTACAGGCCTTGGATGAGAATGGTCTTTCCCCAGAGATTTCTAACAGCAACACTACTGATCCACGGACCCGGTCCGCTGATGTGCAGCCCACCAGCCTGAAGGAGAACAGGACCATGCTGTTTATGGTAATTTTCACAAGTGGACATGCACATGCGCACACACACACACACACGCACACACACAAACTGAAGGTATGTTCAGATTACTCAGCTGGATTATTCCAAACATCTATATTTGTTCACTATTAATGAAGACAATTTCAAGATTGTAATTATTGTCAGTTATATAATTGTTTTTATATTATTATTTGTATAAATATTATATTATTACATGATTATGCAGTTAAAGGTTGGCACAGTGGTGCAGTGGTTAGCATTGCCACCTCACAACGAGGATTGGGTTTGAACTGTCACTCAGTCTTTCAGTGTAGTTGGTAGGGGTGGGTGATATATCCTCAAAATGATATCACAACATTTCAAGAAAATTTATAATAATCAAGAAAATATTTATGAAAATATTTTAAAAAATACTGAAATTTTTATTGATGCCTCCTGGCAGTAGCACTTATAAATGTAAGTCAATGAAGGGCATTTTCCATTCTTTTCCAATGAGCTGCTCTCATTTATGACATACTTTGTAATTTGAAATGTGAATCTACTGAAACAAGGTGCCGACAGCAGTGTTGTAGTGCAATAGTTGTGACAAAGCATTATATCCAGTGACACAGCATAAGACTCATGTACAAAATGCACAAAAGTAGTCTAGTGTTCTCCCTGGAAAGGTTAAGTAAAAGTATAAAATGACTGGTTAACACTTAACAGTAACTTAACCTTGTAACTCTTCAGAAGATGCACAATATTGTCACATAATAAAACTGAAAACTATTTGGGATGTTGTATCTTGGATCGAGCTTTTTAACCAGCTGCTTAGAACCCTGCTTTCCCACCATGTAACCACAACAGTAATTTTGCTCTTCCTGAGTGTAACTAGCGAGTGCACCTACAGTAGCGATGCCTGGTTGAGTGATTTGTTTACATTTGGGTCGAATATCACCAGCTGCTACTATTTCTTCATTTGTAGCCTGGTTGTAGATGATGGTGTGTTTTTTGGCTCGAGTGGTGGAACATGTTTGTTGTTGTTTCCACCTTTTAGCAGGAACAGCTTTCATACATATTTTGAAAAGTGTCCTTTGTTGGAAGTTGTTGAAGTAGTTCCCTTTTTTTAGGTACTAAATTGTCATTGGAAGCTTACACACAAACTGTGATTTGGCACAACCCGAATAGTCGGCATGTTTTTCCTGTGCTTGGTGAATTCTCTCTGGGTACTTCGGCTTCCTCCCACAGTACGAGTACATGCTTGTTCGCTTAACTGGCGATTCTAAATTGACTTTAGGTCTGAATGTGAGCATGAATAGTTGTCGGTCCCTGTGTGTCGGCCCTGTGATAGACTGGCGCCTTGTTCAGGGTTGTACCCCTCTTTCCACTGTATATTGACTGGGATAGCTTCCAGATGCATACTGTTGATTTTGAACAATCAAAACATTTTTGGCTTTTTAAACAGATTTAAATATCACACCACAGGTTCCACTTTGAGTTAATTTATCAGCTATAATACATAGCTTTTTTATTTTTATTTTTTTAAACAAACATACCAAAATGAGTTTAGTCCAGAGAAAGTTTTAATAGTGCAGTCAATTACTGTTACTGTTCTGCAGTAAATTAAAAAAAAAAAAAAAACTTATACAGAGTTACTCAAGACCAAAAGTTGAGATAACAAGCAGAAAAATATATAGATAAATATTACTCAGCAATAGCAAATGCTGACTCTGGCTCAAAACAAGCCCAGTAATCCTCCCTAACTGACCTTTATTTGATCTCAGTGGTATCTCGCTAACAGGAATTTCCCTGTTTGTAATATAGACAGGAAATAGTCACAGGTCGGTGTCCTGCTCTGCTCAGCAGAAACAGACACATTATTAACACTAACTATACATCCTGTTACTGCCAGAGTAGCCAATTCCAGTGCCATCACTACTACTTTTTCTTTCTTTCTTTTTTTTTTTTGCTTCAGTTTTAGAGACACAGATCAAATATCAACATTCCTCTCAAAAGGTTCTAATTATATGATTAATATTTGATGCAGATGAATGAGATGCAGCAGGGAGGAGAAAAGATCTGCTCAGAGAGCTTCACGGCTTAACTGTTCTGCTATACCAATGATTTAAGCAGGATAAGATCTCATTTAGGATGACCCAGAGAGCATATATTTCTGGTTTATGAATGATGGTCACTCATTATTTCAAGGTTGTGTGAATGGGGCTGTCCACTGAAGCAGAACCACCCTAAAATGAATTGGTCCTTTTTGTAAAGAATTGCAAAAATGACTTCCCTTTGTATTTGTACTGATTAGTTGAGCCATTCCCCTATGAATAATTTTAGAAATATAGTGTTTTTTTTGCCCTATTTACTGTATTTCAATAAATAAAACTGGTAGTCAGTTAAAGCTGCATCTTTGATAATGACCAGATCAATGTTGTGGTTGACACAAATAAATAAAGGCTGTTGCCCAAATACAGGCTGAGGGGAAAAAAATAACAATCCCACCCAGGTTTTGTTACATGTGCTGTGAAAAGTTCCCTAATAAATACATTAAAAAAAACATCCACTGTCACACTTTATTCCCTGTTTCATAACATTTACAGTTCGTTTGCCTGTGTTGTCTTTTATCAACCTTTAATTATGATTAACAATGCTTTCCGATGGCGGGTTCAGTCTGTATGGTATAAGCCCAATTATGACCTGATCCAGATGACATATCGGCAATGAAAATGGAACAACAGTGAACAACAGTCATTTGTTTTATCTCATGTAGGTGTCGCATTAGAGAAAAAAATGACTTCCATTTTCCTAGCCCTTAATGGCGTCACATATATTGCAAAGGTTGACAATCCTAATAAAGGGGGAACAGTTTCTGTTGTGTTTCTCTTAGCCACAAAAAGGCCAGATTTGATAATTCTATAACTAACTAATTTGATATATCTGCAACAGACAAATAATGTTGTGTAGTATTTAATACAGCAAACAAAAGGACTTGCTGCTGCTAATAAAAGCAGCCTCCTGTGCAAACACAGGCATGTTGCCTTCTGTAACTCAGTGTAGCCCCTGGTCACTATTTAAGCAAACACTGCATATAACTTATGTTAATTAGTTCTGTCAGTAAGATTTATAACTGCAGTCGCTGCCACAACGCAAGTGTCGCCACACGTATACAGAAGCACACGCTATAGAGGGAAAGCCAGTAAAGACACAAACACACATGCATCCAGTTTAACCGTATTTTCTTTTCTTTGTGTTTTAGGTGGGCAGGTCTCAGATCTTCTTGGTTAGTCCAGACACTAAGAAAGTTGCCATAGAGAAGAGCTTCAAAGAAATTTCCTTCTGCTCACAGGTATTATCAGTGCGGTCCTATACAGAAGTGTCAGTGTAAGTTGGTGTGTTATTATGCTTTTTCTTTTTTTTTTTCTTTTTTTTTTAACTTACTGTTCATCTGTTTGCAGGGTATTCGTCATGTGGATCACTTTGGCTTCATCTGCAGGGAGACAGTGGAAGGGGGAAACTGCCACTTTGTGTGTTATGTCTTCCAGTGTGCAGATGAATCACTGGTGAGAAATGATGTTAAAAGGGATTCTTGCTCATTGCACCAGACACAGTTTATTCAATATTCCCATAAGATAGTCACCAAGTAACTGACTCACAGACAGTGACATTGGACAAGAACGCATCATCATTTTGTGTCCTCGCTGTCAGCTGTTGGGTTTGTACAACAGAATTTGTACATGCCATGAAAAATATTGAGGGTGCTAAACTGCACAATGAGAATATTCACATCAGTGGTTTCCGCTCAGTGTTCAGATTTGATCGGTCTGCTTAATTTAAGAGCTCACAAGTTTGCTTTGAATTTAAACGCAAATGCCAGAAGGCAGGAGTGTGATTTTTATTTTTATTTTTTTTTCCTTCTGTCATTTAAAATTAAGTGCATCTCTAAATCATAGGACCTGTGACTCAGTCCATCTGTGCTCCACTGAGTCACAGTGTGCCAAATAGACTCAATTTTGGCTTGAAAAAAGGAAGAAAGAAAAAAAAAAACAACCCCCCCAAAAATCCCTTTACTTAATGCTAGCTGATTTTGTGGTGTGAGTATACTATACTTCTGGAAGGAGTCAGTCACTTGTTTTGTTAAACATCAGCTGCCACAGTTCATTTTACAACTTGTTAAAATGAGCATTACATAATGGAGCTGCAATTTTTATTCCCTGTTTTTCAGTGGCCAAGCTTTATTTCTTTTTGCCATGCTTTCCTGTTTGCAGCGTTAGATTTCCCTTTGACATTGTTAACGTCCTTGTACTCGCAGAGCGAGCTGTTCTGGTGGCTGAGAGGAGAGAAAAACAGCACACTGTACAGCCCCCAGGCTTCAGCTGTTAAAATTAAACTAAACAAAACTGATTTCATAAACCAAGAATCAATGAGTTGACACATATTGGGAAACATTTATTGCACAATAGCTTGTCAGCACAGATAACGCTACCTTCACTTCTGCTGCCTCTCCTCATCTTTGTGCATGTCTGTTCCACGCCCTGTGTGTTGGAGGAGCAGAGACCAACACACACATTGTGAAACACAGAGCAGCCAACTGGAAGAGGAACTCACATATGAAAATAAAAAGAAACAAGTACACAAAGACACTATACTACCAGATATTGTTCCCAGCTTCCAAGCTTAGGGGATTGGTTCCTTTGGTCTTTTATATGTTACACCCGGGCTGTCTGAATCCTTGTTTTCACTGGTACACTGCAGTTTCATGACAAAAACTTGTTTTGGTCATGTTTTCTTTTTTTATTTTATTGTAAAACAAAACAAGTTTATTTCACTGTTCTAGGTGGACGAGATCATGCTGACTTTGAAGCAAGCATTCTCTGTGGCTGCCCTGCACCAAAATGCAAAGACCCAGAGCCAGCAGTGTGACAGCTGCCCCATGCAGCAGCTCCACAGGCTTTGTGAGAGGCTAGAAGGTAAAAAAAACTGTCCTCAAAACTATAACTGGTGGTAGATTTACACTGGAGTCTGTGTATAGATATAAAATTGTCACACATAAATATATACAACTCTGTACACTTAGGGCTTGCTCGCAGTGTGTTACAGTAGCCTGTATTTTCTTGATTTTTCAGGTCTGCACCCATCTAAAACTAAACTGGAGCTTCAAAAATATTTGGCCACTTTGGATAATGATGAGCAAGCTTCAGTCTTTGAAAACACTATGGTAATGAGTCTGTTCTGTCTGTGGACCTGAAGAGCATGGTGGAAATTCCTTAATTTCCCCTTGAGGTGGCTGTAACTTCCAGTCAGCAAGGTCATCAAAGTTCATCATGAATAAATGAATGTGGATTCACAAGTTTTTCAAGGGGGATTCAGAGAGTCGTTACACATAATTTGAATATTTCTGCCACCTCATTTCTTAGTTTTGTCTTTATGATTCTTTTTCTCTCTCTGCCTTGCTTAGTGTTTTTGTTATTTTGGGAATTAAGTATTTCTAATTACTCTTTGGAATGAGGTTATTTCTCTTTGGGTCTGCTGGTGTTATTTATTCTAAGGATAGGCACATTAAAATGGACCTGCCAGGGTAAAATTGCAAGTAACATGTGGTGGTGGTGTAGCAAAACTGCAACACAACAAAGCTAAATGTGTCCTTATTAGTTCACTGTGGGTGTTTATGTACCTACATTTCACCACTTTTTGTTGAACTGGTGTAAAAATTATTTTGAAAAGAGGAAACTGTTCCAGATTGGTTCTCTTAAGCTTAGCAGCCTGCACAGTCTCATACTCATTGTAGTTATTATTTTAGGTTGAAAAGTTTCCAGGTTCCTATAATAATGTTTGCAAAATGTTTTATATACATTATCTATAAAAACTGATCAAATATAAACTTGTCTTTCCAGAGGGCTCGTCCTAAGAGTGATCAGGAAGAGAATGAGTTGGTAATGGCTTCTTTGAGGAATCTGTATGAGGAGAGACAGAAGACCCATCAGCACACACTGCCTAAGGAAAGCAAGCAGGTACTTTGTGGACACCTTTTACAGATACATGTACACTCCTGTAGCAGCTCACTTTTTTTTTCTTTTTTTTTTAACTTTCTACTTTCTCTGTTGAGGTTAAGTCCTACATCCTTTCTATTTTGTCAACATTAGTTCACTACGGCCATCATTGCGTCCCTCTGAGGACCTTCCTACTTCTCACTCTCTGTTGCTTTCTGTATCTTTTTCTGTCTCCACGTGTATGCAGGTGTGTGAGGATGTCGCTCCACCTGTGGAGGCACAGCAGCTGAGTAGCAGCCGGCAGCGACTCGAGGAGTTCAAGAGCCGAGCCAAGCGCTCTCTCACTGAGTCCCTGGAGGGCATCTGGAAGGTAACAGTGCTGTTTCTATTTTGGTTTATATGCAGTGATGCAGATGTACTGGTATGTGGATTTTGATGTGGAAAATGAATGTGCCATCCCATAGAAGCTAATGGCTGTTTATTACATAAGTGTGGGTACCTAATGATTTGGAAACTCCCGCTTTGAAAGATGCTACCTTCCTGCTATATCTTAATAATAATTAAGTCATTATGGAGCTTTTGCACATGCCAGAAATAGTGTTCAATTTTTCAATTTTTTGTAACAGTTTATATAAGTCTTTACATATACAGTATAGCAATAAGGCATTGGTTGGGAAGGGTGTGTGTCTTGGTTTCTGATCTTCGCTTACAGGTAAAAACCACGTGCATAACAATGGCATGTGTGTTCATGGCAGGGAAGCAGCAAAGCCAGAGCTCAAAGGGAGAACGGGGAGGGAAGTGAGAGCAGTTCTTCTATTTGTACTGTCAACAGCAGCCAGGACCAGCCCTGTTTAGATGATCCTTTGCCTGCTTCCACTCAACTGCGACCCACCAGCCCTCTCAGGTAAACATGTCTAAATGCACAGACTGACTCATATCTTGGGTCAAAGCACTCAGTGCTTTAAAAGTGAGAACTTGTTCTAGTGGTAGGGCAGGCCGTTCATAGGCTAGTAAAATAATGTTGTTGTACACCACCAGTGTGGGGCCTACAGCTTTTCTGATATATGCGCACAGCGTGGTGGTACATTGGATTAAGTTTACAATCATGTTATTTCTCTTACTATGTAGTACATATCATAAACTTGGGCTTGTGCGCACAATAATGCATTGATTCTTTTTATTCCTTTCCTCGTCATATCTTCAGGTGCCACAACTCAACAGGAGACCTGAAGCACATTGACACTTCTCTCCCTCTGTCACCCTCCTCCTCCTCTTTATCCGGCGATGCTCAGACACAGGGTTTCCGCCGCCGGGCCAACACTTTCAGCCACCCTACCTCCCAGTTCTCAGCTGAATACTCAGCAGAGCACATACTTATTCACCCACCACAGGACCATACTGCAGCTACCAAGCACAAGCTTGTACGACACTACTCCATCAGCACAGACACTCCCCACCAGAGCAAGTGAGTAGAGTGTGAGTGTTTGTGTGTGTGTGTGTGTATTTACAGATAGACTAGTAGATTTTTTTTTTTAGTTGATTAGTGGCGGTAATGTAAACAACAGTTTTAAATTTTATTTTGTGCTTCATTTTATACAGTTGACTGTAAAAAATGAGGTGACTTAATGAATATTATAAGCTCTCATAACATACTGGAACATATGAAAGAGAAATCTAGTGAAGGCAAGGGTTGGACATTAGTGTCTTCGGTGTGCAAGAAATTTCTTGTGAGTCAACTTGCTGCTATTAGAAATTTAGAAAAGATTGGTTCTAGTAATTTTTAATATAGCAGAGAGGCGTTTTCTAGCCCTGTCAGCCTGAAACCTCAGAATGAGGGTTGCAAATCCGTTTTGGAGAGTGTGTATGGATCTGTCAGTCTTGAGAAAAAGAAAATAAAAGTTTATGTGGTATTTGCAATTAGTACTGAAGCTGTGAGTGTTTTTGTGTAATACTGTGGCTATGACAACAAGGAACAAACAGTGCCATCTACTGTCAAACATCTTGAGTAGATTGTGCTTTGTTTGAGTTTTTAGTATCACGTGTTTTTTTTCAGTGTCAAAAGAGGCTGAAACCTAGAGATGGTTTACTGCATCATCACTGTCACTGTATTTCTTTTCACTCTCTCTCAGCCTACTGTAAACCCTTTTTCTGTTTTTCTTTTTTATTGCATGTTTCTTGACATTATACAGAGTTTGATGAAGGCATGTTCTATATGACTGATATCATTTTACAGAACAATGAAATGAAAACACAATATTCAATATTTTCATACATAACAAATATCACCACTAAGATGAGTTGCAAAGGCGACTGGAATAAGCAGCAGCCAAAAATTTATATGATGCGCAATCGCATGTTTTTCTTCTCGCTCTATATCTGTTACTCTTCACTCCTCGTTCTGTTTAAATACATTTGTCACAGCCCACAAATTTTTCCTCCTCTCATTCTCTCTGCATTTGCACTGATTCTCAGACATGTCCCATCCAACTCTACTCTTCCTCCTGCCCTTCCTTGCCCTTCGCCCCACTCTTCTCTCCTCCTTCATCCTCCTTCCTCACCTTCTTCTGGAGCCCGGCTCAGTAAAAGAAGGTGAGAATCTGGTTTTCAGTTTAACTAATGTTTTTCTTTGTGTTATTTGCTCTCATATAAACTTTCCATACCTTCTCTTAGTCTTTTTTTTCTGTGTTTTTTCTGAAACTCCCCATTCAGACAGAGACATGCTAAATGTATCACTCATTTATAATCGCTCAGCTGTTTTCAGCTTTTTCCACCTTAGCATGTCACGACAGAAATGTGGCATGCTTCTGGTGATATTGATGGAATTTCTTCCAGGCTGCATGTCTCTGTGTGGATGCGAGTCCACGATTGGTCTTTCATTTGTTTTTGCCTTCTTTTTATCACCGCCTCCATCTCAGTCCTCTGGGAGGTCTCCGTGCTCGTCTCCACTCCTCTTCATCTGTCCCTAATTTTCTGAAATTTCCATTTCTGGCCACTGTCCAAGAGAATGATTGTCCTGAGCCAAAGAACAGGTACACACACACGTACTAAAAAAATTATATCTGTTATTAAGAGCATAGTAATAATCTGTACTTCTGGTTCTGTACACATACATGCATACGTGTATGTGTAAAAAGTAATCTATCTAGTGAATAAGGCCACATCTGTAACTACATCTCTGTACGTGGGTGTTTGTGTTCTCAGTGATGTAGTGGTGCTTTCTACATCAAGTGCAGCTTGTGATGTTGGGGAAAGCCCTCTGCGCGGCCACCGCCACTCATGGAGGCAGCAGATCTTCCTGCGGGTTGCTACGCCTCAGAAAGGCACAGACTCCATCGGTAAGTAGAGAGACACACTTACTGAAGTTTAAACTTTTGAAATCACGGTTTATGACCATTTCACTTCACGCTGGACTGCTCGATCATCTGTGGCTGTAGACAAACCTCAGTCATACTCTGGTGTCATCATGCTGTAAAAAGCATGGTTTTGTGTGATGTTTTTCCAGGTTATGCAAATCAATATTTTTTTTCTCCCATGTCTAATGTAAATTGTAATTTTTTTAATGCACTTTTTGGCATGAAAAGATCAGCTTAAAATAATTTTCTGCATTATTAATGAACAGATAATGAACAGAGTTAATCATTTAGTCATTTCAACATTATCCAAGCTTATTGAGAACAAAAAGGCTGACAGCTCCTTAAAAAGCTGAAAGTAAAACACACTCCATAAAGAGTGTGCAGTTTTCTTTTAAATTTTTTTACCATTATTAAAAATGATAAACTGGGGCTAATATAAATTATGGTGACTGTGAAGTTTATAATAAATCATTTTTAAGCATATAGATTAATTTATATATGTGTGTTGATGCTCATTTATTCATATTAGCCCAGCCATTAAGGAGGCGATGGGTACATTCATACATACATACATACACTACAATGCATTTTTATTTATTTATTTTTACCTAATTTTTGCATACAAAGTGAGGCTGCGGGTATTTAAAGTTATTACATACTGTAAGATTCAGGCATCAGACTCAAATCTGTTTGTGTGTCATTAATTGCTGTATTTTTATAGACATTTAAGTAAAGCATGGAAGAGCTCTGATACTAGAGTAAAAAAGCAGCAAACTGAAAGAAAGTCAGACTGTGTGTGCACACTGCTGAGTAAAGATAAGCAGTTTACATTGTGGACAGAGCTTTGTGTAGAAATGTAACAAAAAATTTGCAGCGCTGCAAGCTGCTTAGCTTGCTGTAAAAAGTTACTTGGCTGCCTGTAATACTCAAAACAAGACTCATCGTTGTGTGCACTGAACACAACGATGTGAAGTTTGTGGGGCTCTGCTGTAAGCATGTGGGGTGACAACGCAGTGATGAGCTACAGGACAAGGCCAAAGCTTTGGCAGCGTGCTCACAGCTTGGAGACGTCCACTGTTCCCACTTAAGCACTCATATTGTCTCCCCCAGCCGTTTCACATAAATGAACACTCCAAGCACACCAGTCATTTTTTTTCTTCAGTTAAGTCTGATGCAATTTCAAGTACTTTGCCCGCTTCAGAAATTCATGTGATTTGTTTAAATACTCCTTTAACCTCTTTGCAATTTGAATCTGAAGAGGAAGCTCCTACATGTGCAAGAAGGCCAGCTGTTAAAATAATTGATGTGTTTGAGTTGCAAAGTTGACACTGCACCACTTCAATAAGCTGTTATTACACTGTTATTAAGTCTGGTCCTGCTGCAGAGACAAAGCCTTTCCACTGTGTGTCACTCTTTCATTTAGTCTCATGGTAAGGACTCTCCGAAGAGAGGAAGGCAGCAATGGATACCTTTTACCATTAAAAAAAAAAAAAAAAAAAAAAATTAAATTATCATCAGCACTCATTACAGCAGAACTGTTTTGGGGAGGCAATAGAGTTACTGTTTTTTTAAGGATTTATGCACAAATGTCTTACTGGACATCATGCATTATATATTTACATTATGAAGTTAACTACTGATTCTTTTTAAATATATGGTTGGAATGAATTGGTTATATTAATGATCAGTAAGTTGATCAGTGAACTGAACAAGTGGAGTCTGTGGGATCTTCGTTCTTCACACTAAAGTGACACCTTCCAAAGCGTAAGTGCAAAACAAAAAGTTTATACTGGATTTGTGTGTTCTTTTGTTTGTTTTTTAACAAATCCAGTATCAGCACTAGATATTTTATCCTGGTGGAGTGTTACTTTTTTTTTCTTCCATTTTTGGCCACAGGGGCTTTTATCGATAGTATAGAGAGACAGGAAATGGGGGAAAGATACGGGGGAAGACACGCGGGCAAATTGGCAACAGGCCGGGACGCGAACCTGCGCCGCCCGCACCGCAACGCGGCGTGTGCAATGTTTGAAAATGAAGATATACCTAAAAGCTTGAACAGCTTGAGCAAACAGAAATAATTGTTGCCTGGGGATTGACAGGTCTGTCAGATGTCTTCGAGGTGTGACAGCTACAAGCAGAACGTCTTTTTTTTTTATCGATAGCGAACAGTTGCTTTGATTTCATATAACTTTGAAATGTCACTCACCCATCATATTGCAAGATACAGTATGTTGACACAAAAATGCGTCAGCTCGTCGAGATGTCCTAATCATGCTTGTGCTTGCATGTCTTCAGATTCTGTGTTGTAATTATATGTATGGTGTGCCTAGGACAGAAGAAGTGTTGACAGTTGAGATAGTTGGGCTTCTTACAGTGTAATGCCTGTAAGTACGTTGGTCAGAACAAAAGCATAGCAGGAAAAGCGTGATCCACATATGCTTATATTAAACCATTTTCTCACATAGTGACCTTTATTTATGAAAAGAAAGGGAGTTTTCTTTAAAAGTTTTCTTTATTTTGTATTTGAGGTGGTTTTTTTTTTTGGTTTTTTTTTTTGTTATTACTGCACTTGAATTAACAGGGTATATACTGTTTCTTTCAGTAGCATGCATTGAACCTTACTCTTCGGTTTTGTTTTTTTCATGATTTTTTTTTTTTTGTCTAGTGAGTCCTTGATTCATCAGCGAATTGTTGCACTGCTGCTTTTCAAAAAGGCACTGAAAGTAACGAGTTTCACTAGTTATTAACTTTGATGCAACTTTGTTGTTCTGTGCAGGGAAATTAATAAAACATTAACTAAAGACCCTTAAGCTATGGCACAAAACCTGAGTGTCTTTTTGTGATGTTACCACTGGGGGGTGCCAAAGCTTCATCTACCAAGATTTCCATATTGTTAAGTAATACCTGCCTGGTGTACTTTCAGCAGTGTTTTAATTTGCACAAAGGTGGTATTCTTCTCAGAGGTAGTAACATTATGTAGTTTTCCTGTTATTACATTGACTCCTGTACACACCTCACTGAATTAAAATCATCTTGGTATGTTGGACTAATGTGACTGTTATTCATTTTCACTCTGAATTTGCAAAGATTGGTGAAGTATACAGTAGGCATGCATAAAGCTTCCCTTTAATTAAAGCATGTTAAATGTTTCAGTTAATGAAATGCATGTCCAAAGTTTAGTTTGACACTCAACTGCCAGCAAGTACAGGGAAAAACAGGGCTCTTTGTAGGTCAGTGTGATGGGCTTTGTCCTGGCTGAATGCAGTGCTAAATTTGTTGGGTGTGTATTTATGTGTGTGCGTACTTGCATGAGGTCATGGGCGTGGTGTGTGTGTGTGTGTTGGAAGTGGCAGTGTTTCGAGATCATGTTGACAGTCCATACACAGACAGCGCCAGAGGAAAGCGCCAGCTTTGTTGACCCACTTTGCATGGTGTGTGTGTGTGTGTGTGTGTGTGTGTGTGTGTGTGTGTACTGCAACCTGGTTCTGACCAAGTTGTTTGCACAGGGAGTGGATTGTGCCACTTTGTGCAAGAATAAGTGTGTAAGAGAGTTTTCATGTAATGATGAAGAATATGCAGTGCCGTTAGTATTAGAGTTACAGTGTGGGAGTGGGGAATTAATGTCATCAAGGATTGCAGTTTTTCCACCTAAAAGTGAAATCGTCACCAGTCTCCTGCTCAAATGGGGCAGCGGTCTCTCTCTAGCCAGATGCATGAGTCTGTTAATAGAGTTCAGTGTGTCTGAGTGTCTTTCTGTGTGTGTCAGACATGAGTTTGTCTTCACTTCTTTTATAACTAAAGAGCCACAAGTTTGTGTAGTGACTTGGCTGGTTTCAGCATGTCTTGGAAACACTATGATACAGATAATCAGTCCACAAATGTGAAACCTGTTTTACACAAAGAACACTATTGTCATGTGTGCGTGTGTAAGTGTTTTCTGTTGTATTGAAAAGTTGAGCTCGACATATTTTTGTTTTTCCTCAGAAGACTATTTGAAAAGATAAGCATCAGATGTACATACCTAAGTTATGCTAAGGTGTGTGTGTGTGTGTGTGTGTGTGTGTGTGTGTGTACGTGTGCACGTGTGCGCGCGCGCATGTGTGTGTGTTAGTGATCAAACTCAGTGGTGATATTCCTGCAAACTGAAAGAGAAGTGCTATCTGGATAGTTGGTATGTCCTTCCTCTAAACAACACAGGGTATTTTGAGGTTTGGGATCCACCCTGTACTTTGAGGTGGAGTCACACAAACACTTTTTTTTTTTTTTTTTAATTCTCTGTGTGTTGCACCCAACTGTGTCAAATACATCTATGTTTAGCGTTTTCTTTTTGTTTTGCATGAGTGTCCGTGAGATTGAAAGAGAGAGGTCTGAAAGGCTACACACGTGTGTGTGTGTGTGTGTGTGTGTGTGTGTGTGTGTGTGTGTGTATGTATATATGTATAGATAGATAGATAGATAGATAATATGTATGTGTGTGTATGTATGTGTATATGTATATATATATTAGGGGTGGGACTCGATTAAAAAAATTAATCGAATTAATTACAAGCTTTGTAATTAATTAATCGAAATTAATCGCATTTTAATCGCATTTCAATATTTAACATGATAAATATTAATTTAAGTTTGGTTGATGAATAAATCAATATACATAAGCTTAAACTTCAAAATTTTGTTTATTTTCCCACCAGTCTACTACACAGACCAACGAAGGGTGGAAGTGCTCCTGTGATAAGCAAACACCTGAAATTAAAGTTAAGCATCATAACTGGATAGTTTTATTCAACATTATTGTCTCACTTAATATAGTTGGAAATTAATCATTAGCTCAGCTGTATTCCTTGATGTTGAAATGTGTTACGCTTGTTTTAACAGCTTATTTTGAATTAAAGATTTAAAATTAAACCACAAAAAGGAGAAAAAGTTCGTTTAACAGCTGCTTTTACACAGCTGTGCTTCGCACTCACGGTTGCTAGGCGACATGAGCTACGCAGAGGTGACGGCAGCTGATATGAAGGTTAGCCGCTCACTTCCGGCCTTTGTGGTGTTCGTGGGCTGCGAAAGACGTGGGCCGGGTCCTTCGCAGGATGCGGCCCCTAATTTGGACATTGTGCGTCGATATAATCTGTATGCCGGGAACTCGCGCACTGAGAAACGTTCCACGGTGCAAAGTGCGATTAAAATGCGTTAAAATTTTTAACGCGTTAATTTCCCTGTAATTAATTAATCGAAATTAACGCGTTAAAGTCCCACCCCTAATATATATATATATATATATATATATATATATATATATATATATATATATATATATATATATATATATATATATAGTATAAAACTTTCCCTTCTTCCAACTTTCCCTTCTTTTCTTGCATTTTCTCTGTGCTAATGGTGAAAGAATCATAATACATGTAACTAAGGTGCCGTTTACACGAAGCTGTTTTCACTGGAAACTGTCGTTTTGATGCGTTTCAGCCTTTCATTTACATGATGGCGTTTCAGAAACAATCCGCGTTTACACGATGACGTGAACCGATGGAAACGATGAAAACGATGTAGTTCCCATGCCAGGCCACAAGTTGGCGTTGGTTTTCTCTTTGCAAAGTTTGTTTATGCAAGACGCGCATGCGTGGAGTGACACAGTAGGTAGTGCGGCAAATTGTTAATTACTTACAAAACGGCCAATGTGAGAGGTTTTGTGTGGACTGACGATGAGGTTGGATCGCTGGTGCACACAACGCTGAATTACAAAACGGTAAAAACACAAGAAAAGCATAAGAAGCACTCGTGAATCCGCGAGTACTGTTTGTCAATTTGCACGTGCGCGAAAAACTGTGGCCGTCGCAACCATAGTGCGCATGTGCGAGTCGAGCGTTTTCAAATCACCCCGGTTTCAAGTGTTTACACGAGAACGCAAGCCGGTGCGTTTCTGAAACGACATCAAAACAACACCGTTGTCGTGTAAACGCAAGGCCGAAACGCATCAAAACGACGCCGTTTCAAAATGAAAATGGTCTCGTGTAAAACCAAAACTGTGGGTGTGAATCTCGAAGAAAG
Source organism: Archocentrus centrarchus (assembly GCF_007364275.1). Taxonomy (NCBI): domain Eukaryota; kingdom Metazoa; phylum Chordata; class Actinopteri; order Cichliformes; family Cichlidae; genus Archocentrus; species Archocentrus centrarchus. The sequence continues at coordinate 20,870,370 of NC_044346.1, read as the reverse complement.
ATCCGTGGTTCTTAAACATCGAGTAATCTGTTAGTCCGCAAGAAATAACGTGAATGTGCTGTACATAAATGGTTTTTATTAATGGGCTGCTAACTCCAGAAAATATACATTTTTACATCTTTTTAAATATTAGATTTTTTTCCCAATTGTTTTTATTTTAAATTGAAATGATTTGGTTTGGGATTTTAATGAATACTCAACAAAACTAGTCTTATAGGTCCACCCACCACTTATCCTTTTCAGGGTCATTTTTATATTTAAGATGTCAGTTCCTCTAAAGTAATGCGATAATCTTTTAAATGTCTTTTGAGATCGAGGTGATGCCTGTCAAGTGGTGGGCCAGATCGTGAGTGGAGGATCTGGGGAATCGGGCATGAGACCGGTCCCTGAGGAGACAAAGAAGAGAAGCAAAGAGGAGCTGAGGGATCTCTGGAAGAAGGCCATCCTGCAGCAGATTCTGCTGCAGAGGATGGAGAGAGAGAACCAGAAGCTACAAGGTGAGCTGGATGAATCAATGAATTAAAAAAAAAAAAACAAAAAAAAAACCAGACACAACAAGCCCACACTGGCTTTTGAGATTTATTCTTGTGTTTGCGTTCAACTCCTAATACATTTGTGCATAAATCCTTAAAAAAAAATAAAACTCTAAACAGAAATTCAAATAAACTTCACTACAGTGAGCCGTATAATCTAACTTTACAATCACATTTCACTGTCTTGGTGCCCAGCCCATGAACTACGCAGCAGCTAGTCGAGCATCCTGTTGATGTAGATTCAAAATGTCCACATCAAAATTAAATGCACACAATAAAGTGCCACATGATGTGCCAAATGAATCTGAATCAGAAGCCTTTGTTGTCATCAAACATAGGTGCTTAGCAAAATTGTGATTTATCATAATGGGAAAGTGTATTTCATTAGCCCTTAACTCTGAAATTATTGAGCCACATTACATTTTACTGTCTGAATTCACGCCGTCTTCATAATAACAAGAAGGCAGTGTTTGTTTCATCAGGTAGTTATTGACAACACGATGATTTGTTTCTCAGGCAGGATGAGTCTCCCTTTAAGACGCTGGCAACTCACCTTTCCAAACGTAGACTCACAAAGCTTGGCAAATTGGGTGCACACCTGCTTTTCTTTGCTTAAAAATGTAGACCACAAATGAACAAGTTATATAACATGTTATCGGGTGTGTGTGTGCTCAAAATTGTTTGCTGGTAGGCACATCTAAGGGTGTGCCAAGTGCACCACCTTTTTCCTGACCCAGTTGGCTCATATTTACATGCGATGTGTCATACCTCTACCTGTATTTACAAACAAGCATGCGGTTATACAGCCGTGTGTGTTGGCCAATACTGATGGAAGAAAAAATACAGTTGGGACCACCGCCTCACAGTTCAGCCTCACATTGATCATACCGTACACACCAATCCAAACACTGCCAGCATACGGCGGCTTTCTTGGCGCACTGTCGTTTTACTGTGCTTTATTCTCCCACAGTGTGCACTCCACCTTTCTGTCCGTTATTTGTCAGGGTGGTGCCCAACTCCTTATCCTCCATTCTATCAGTTTATCTGTCTCACTACTGGCTGGTTTGTGGGTCAGCTATGAAAATGTGTGGTTTATCCTATCCTGTTGTGTGTTATCAAGGGTGGAGTTTTCCGGCAACAGAGAAAGGGAGAGAAAATAAAGTAGGAGACAAGGAGAGGTTGGGCAGAGGAGAGACTGAACGCTAGCTGGGCTGCTGCCAGTGTGCCACTCCTGATTGACTAGACGCTGCTTGCTCTAAACAGATAAGACAGACGGCACAGCCGCAGCATCTATTCTTACACTGGGTGTGTCAGGTGTCTGCTCCATCCAAGTTTTCTGCCATTATTGTCTAGATCACACCTTCCAGGTCATTCCACTACATTTGTGGTGGAATGACCTGGAAGGTGTGATCTAGACAATAATGGCAGGTCATTCCACTACATTTGTGATATACAGTGGGGAGAAATAAGTATTTGATCCCCTGCTGAATTTGTCAGTTTCCTCCTTTACAAAGAAATGAACAGTCTCTCATTTTTATGGTAGTTTCATTTTAATGGAGAGAGACAGAATATCAACCAAAAATCCAAAAACAACACCTTGCATAAAAGTTATAAGTATTTGATCCCTTACAACCAACTGGAATTTTGGCTCCCACAAGTTGGCTGTGTGGCCATGTGGCACACAGATTACAATCAATCAGTCAATCAATTACAGATACTTGTGATGTCAACTCATTGTGTGTATAAAGCACACCTGTCCACAGAATCAGTTTCGTACATTCCAACCTCTCCAGCACCATGGGCAAGACCAAAAAGCTGCCAAAGGAGATAAGGGACAAGATTGTAGACCTGCAAAAGGCGGGAATGGGCTACATGACCATCAGCAAGAAGCTTGGCGAGAATGTGACAATTGTCAATCCAATTATTCGGAAATGAAAGAAATCTAAAATGACCATCAATTGCCATCAGTCTGGACCTGAAGATCTTGCTTCATGGGGTGAGGGTGATCACAAGAAAGGTGATGGATCAGCCCAAAACTACATGGTAGGAACTTGTTAATGATCTGAAGGCAGTTGGGACCACAGTCACCAAGAACACCATTAGTAACACATTATGCCATAATGGATTGAAATCTTGCAATCCCTGCAAGGTCCCTCTGCTCAAGAGGGTACATGTACAGGCCCATCTTAAGTGGGCCAGTCAACATCTAAATGATTCAGAGAAGGCTTGGGAGAACGTGCTGTGGTCAGATGAAACCAAAATCAAGCTCTTTGGCATCAACTTGACCCACCTTGTTTGGTGGAAGGGAAAATGCTTAGTATGATCCAAAGAACACCACCCCCACAGTCAAGCACAAAGGTGTAAACATTATGCTTTGGGTACAAGATGACTTCAGCACATTGAGGGGCCAATGGATAGGGCCATATACCATTAAAATCTTGGATGAGAACCTCCTGTGACATGTGACAGACACGACAGAGTCTGGAGACGCCGTGGAGAGCAATCTGCTGCCTGCAACATCCTTCAGCATGACCGGTTTGGCAGTGGGTCAGTAATGATGTGGGGTGGCATTTCTTTGGAGGGCCGCACAGCCCTCCATGTGCTCGCCAGAGGTAGCATGACTGCCATTAGGTACCGTGATGAGATCCTCAGACCCCCTTGTGAGACCATATACTGGTGCGGTTGGCCCTGGGTTCCTCCTAATGCAGGACAATGCTAGACCTCATGTGGCTGGAGTGTGTCAGCAGTTCCTGCAAGATGAAGGCATTGAAGCTATGGACTGGCCCGCCCGTTTCCCAGACCTGAATCCGATTGAGCACATCTGGGACATCATATCGCGCTCCATCCACCAACATCACGTTGCACCACAGACTGTCCAGGAGTTGGTGGATGCTTTAGTCCAGGTCTGGGAGGAGATCCCTCAGGAGACCATCCGCCACCTCATCAGGAGCATGCCCAGGCATTGTAGGGAGGTCCTACAGGCACGTGGAGGCCACACACAATACTGAGCCTCATTTTGACTTGTTTTAAGGACATTACATCAAAGTTGGATCAGCCTGTAGTGTGTTTTTCCACTTTAATTTTGTGTGTGACTCCAAATCCAGGCCTCCATTGGTTAATAAATTTGATTTCCATTGATGAATTTTGTGTGATTTTGTTGTCAGCACATTCAGCTTTGTACAGAACAAAGTATTCAATGAGAATATTTTATTCATTCAGATCTAGGCTGTGTTATTTGAGTGTTCTCTTTATTTTTTTGAGCAGTGTACTTATTTCAATCAACAACATGCAAATCAATTTCTAATTTTTATGTAGTGGGTTTGTTGTGGATTTTTGGCTGATATTCTGTCTCCGTTTAAATGAGACTACCATAAAAATTAGAGACTGTTAATTTCTTTGTAAGTGAGCAAACTTACAAATTTAGCAAGTGATCAAATAATTATTCCCACCCCTTTCATAATGTTTCATAAAAAAGTGTCCAGACCGCTTGAGATGTTCTTTATCTGGTGTTGTTTCAAAAAAGTGTTGTTCTGTAAGTTCAGAGCAACATTAAAATAACACATTCTCAATTTTGTTTAATAAAACTGTGCTGTTAGTCTAATTGCTCAAGTTTTTTATACTCCATACAGTTTTTTTCTGCTGGTTAGCCTTACACCTCTTTTTCCCCATTCCCTGGAAGGTATCAGAGCTGGCTGCGATTTGTGGCCTTCTGTCTCCGGCCTCTCCTGTAATGATGTCACTCTCATGAGCACAGCCAAGTTGCAGCTTGTCACTGGGTGGACACCACATTTGACCGGAAAGGGTGGGGGGGCGTCCACAGGGGGAGAGGGAAAGTGCGGTCGGCGGACAATACAAATGTGGGATTGACTGAGAAGACGTCTCGGCAGAAAACAGAGAAGAGCTTGGGTTGTGGGCTAAGAGATTAGGGGTGGGGAGAGAGGAAGGGTGTTGTCAAAAAGAGAGGAACAGATGAGGGGTGCTGGGTGTGCCCTCACCTTCTTTGATCACTGCTGTCAACATGTTGCAACGGAATTCACAGTTTGTGTTTTTCTGTTTTTTCTGTAAACTGTACTAACCTGAAAGTCCAGTGGGAGGGTCTCCTCTGTGCTGTGAAATTTCATACATCAATGGGGGTGTTGTAATTATAAACGTCCCTAGTTATTAATAATTAGAAAATTTGTGTCTCCCTTTTTTTTTTTTTTTTTTGCTGTAAAAATTAAGGCGTCCTCAGGGTATTCTCTGACTATGGGTCATAAACAAGAGCTAAAACTGTTTGATAGCTTAGAGCAACACTTTGTTCTTGCTGAGGGATCCATTGAGAATTCCAGCCACATGATGTTATGGAGGGTCAGACAGACAGCTGTGGTCCTGTGTTCCTTTGACAGAAGAAAAAGAATCTAGTGACAGCAAAGTTTCTATGATCGTCATGGTTAACCACAGTGGATTAATGTGGCAATCTGAAAGCAATGTAAAGGGTACTTTTGCTGGAACAAACCTGAAGAGTTGCCCTAAGCTCACTCTTTAGCAACTTTCTGTTTTGTTTCTTCCTCTTGTCATCTGTATCTTCTGACCTTTGCAGAGAAGGGTATTAATGCAATGCAGATGCATTTTTCTGCTCACTGCTGTCAAAGCTTGCCACAACAAAGAGTGTATGAAAGTCATTATTAGTAATTTATGAAAGTGCACGCATACAATGTGAACCTCATCTTCACTATGCAAAACAAAACTGAAATTACAGCACATAATGTACAGCACACGTTTATCATGATAGATGAGCTTAAATAGTTCTCAGAAACACCCACAGTTCCCAGGCTGTTAGAGTCCCAACACCTCAGCTCCACCGCACAACGAGTCTGCAGTAAACACAGTGTTGGCACATTTTTAACAATCACTGTCTGTGTATTTATGCTTGTAGCCTCAGAGAATGATCTGCAGAACAAGCGCCTGAAGTTGGACTATGAAGAAATCACTCCATGTCTGAAAGAGGTCACTGTGGTGTGGGAGAAAATGCTGGGAACACCTGGGAGGGCAAAGGTCAAATTTGACACTGAGACCATATATACAGCAGTTGCACAAGGTACATACTTGGCTCCACGAATACCTACTGTATATCAGTTCCTCTTGGAAATGTTTGTTCTTCTTAAAATCAGCAGAGATTTGCAAATATTGACCAAATCTTAATGCACAAAGCTCCAAATTTGTAACTTATCTTTCTGTTTTTCAAAATACAGCAAACGCAAGAAGACTGAATTCCATGAAGTATTTTGCTCACTGTTTTTGTGCACAGTGAAATCCATGTATATTCCCTTTGACATTTTTATCTCTAGTGCGTGTCTCTAATCGTCAGGCCTTTTTGTTCTGTCCATTTTCTAGTATCAGCATGTTCTGCACTGTGGACAGGAAGGTTATCTACTGTGCACATGCCCTCGAACAGCGAGTCCAACACACATATTTACACACAGAAAGGTCACCATATAACAAATAGCAGTCTAAGAACCTGGTGAATTAGGGATACGAGCTGGATACTCCATCCAAGAGTACATTTTTCATTAATAAAGCTTTGTGATTTGGTCTTGTTTTTATTAAAAATTAAATTTTATCTAATAAAATTAAAGCTGACAAATTAACAATGATTCAAAATATCAGTAAATTAAAATTATGATTGAGGCACTTATAGAATCCTTGTAATCAAGGAAAAATATTTTCAAATATACTAAACTTTGCTCTTGCATGAAGAGTTTTTTTGGAAAAATTTGGAAAATTTGTCTTTAAATCTCTCTATTTCTGGCTCAATTTATTTCTGTGTCAGTGTGATTAGCATTCTGTACCATCTTTTGCGCTGATCACCCTCTCCCTCCTGTATCATAATCTGACAGGCGTCCCGAGGCAGCACCGAGGTGAGATCTGGAAATTTCTCTCTGAACAAAACCGGCTCACACAGGCAGTCCCTTCCCGACCCCCTTCCAATCACACCCCATACAAAGAGCTGCTGAAACAACTCACCTCACAGCAACACGCCATCCTCATAGACCTGGGTAATACACACACGCACACACATGGATGGATAGTTAACACTCAGGGTTAAACTGGGTGTGGGCTATCTAAATCAATGTCGTCAACCTTACAGCACTGATTTTTCAACAATGTGCATATATTATGAATCACAGTCTTATTCAAACAATAAATAAAATGTTTTTTTACTTAGTTAGGTTTAATAACTTTTGAGTAATTGCAGCTGTATAAAATATAGCAACCTGCATTGGGTTTCCTGAACAGTCTCTTTGCAGATCAGCCTCCTTTTTTTCCTCAGTCACAGATGGCATGGATTGATAGATGGCAGTTTAACCTAAACATTTTGTTTTAGAACTTAATGGAAGTTGGTCTTGTTTTAGATAAGACATATTTTTACTAAATGCTGTGTAGATGCTGGAGATGAGCTAGCTAACAGATATATATAAGTTCAAGTTTAACGGTCAACTATGACCTCAGTCACATTAGAGACCAGTTGGTGAGCCTCTGGAAACCTTTGTTTGCTAAGGAAAAAGGTGTATTCCTGAATTGCTTGGCTGGTTGCTGACCGTGGCCAGGTGAAATTGGACTTAAACAGGGAGCTGTGCCAGTTACTTGCAGCTAGTAGTTACTAGTGAAACTGTGAAAAGCAACCTGTCACCAGCTGGGAGGAGGGGGAGAGTGGGCAATTTTAACTAGCGACTGGTCATTGTCAGGAGGTGACAGAGGCCTAACTAGCGAGGTTTGGGGAGAATATTTCAAATTATACCATGGCTGGGAGCAAGCTAGTCTGATAATTTCCTAGTAAATGAGTTTACTTTTTAATGTAGATTTTTATGTTAATGCTGATTAACATGTTCATTAATTTATTGATGTTTCCTCCTTTACTGGTAGCCTAACAGTCATTCTTATATGTAATGATGACGCACAGGAAAGTACACTTGCAGAAAGGTTTTATTCAATTGTTGGCTTCGCACGCTCCTTCTGCACTGATGTCATTGTATGTGCTACAAACCCTCCCAACACATTAGAAATCCCATTTATTATCCCTGTTTATTACAAGGGATAATTTATCCCTTGTATTTATTGTAACAGGTTGCAAATTGCGTATTGAAAAACCTTTTGAGTGGCAGTCAACAATTTCTGTAATTGTTCCTAATAATAATAATAATAATAATAATTTTGATAACAATAAAAAGAACCCTATCATATTTAAATATGCCTGCTTTCTCCATCATCATCTTTTGACTTTTTTCTTATTTAAGCTTTTTTACATTTGGCTCACTCCCTGAAAGTCTTACTTAAACCACTTGCAGATGCACATTAGCAGTTTTCCATGACCTTGGACTTGATCCTTTAGCTTTCAAGCCCAATCAGGAGCATGCTTGTTTTCTTCAGACACAGGGTTGTGCATCATGAATTTGCCCCCTGTGGTTAGACGGTCAATGTCGAGTTCTCCTGTAATGCCCTGAGGTGTCTCAGGGAGAACATTCAACACAAACTGTCTGAATTGCAGTGTGCGCCCTCTTTTCTTGGAAATAATAGTAATACATTTTATTTGTAAGTGCCTTTCTAGACACCCAAGGACACTTTACAGAGATAGGTCAAAAACAAAATCACAGATGATACATAAAGGCACAGAATAAGAAATAAAATGGAATAAAAACATCCAAATAAACTAAAGTGAGGAGGCTGTCGTGAACAGATGAGTTTTGAGTTGTGATTTAAAGGCAGGAAGAGAATCAATATTCCAGATGTCTGGTTGGTGACGGTTCCAGAGTTGGGAAGCAGTGCAGGAGAAACCTTTGTTCCCCATGGTGCTGAGGCAGGCAGAGGGCACAGTGAGGTGGAGGGAAGAGAAAGGATGGAGGGAGCGGGAAGACGTGGTAATGTGAAGGAGACTGGATAGATAAGGGAGGTTGTGGATGGCCTTGAAGCCAGTGGAGTTGCTGTAGGACTGAGGTGAAGTGGTGAAATGAGGGGGTTTTGTTGATGATGCGAGCGGCTGACGTTTGGACCATTTGAAGCTTCTGGAGGGATTTGTGAGGGAGGCCGAAGAGAAGAGAATTACAGTAATCAATAAAGCAGATAAGACTGTGAACAAGGATGGAAGTGATGTGCGAGGAGAGGGAGAGGAGGAAATGATTAATGTTTCATAGATGAACGTATGCAGACTGAAATGATAAAGTGCTGTCAAGGATGACACCTAGACTCTTAACCTGAGGGGAGGGGGAAGTGAGTAGCTGTTAATTATGAGGGAGAAACTGTCGTCTTTGGATAGGGTGGATTTTGTTCTGATGGAGAGGAACTCGGTTTTAACACTGTTTAGTTGAAGGAAGATTGAGGTGAACCAGGATTTTCTTTCAGATAAGCATGTGGTGAGGGAGGAGGGTGGGAGTGAAGAGTTTGGATTTGATGGATAAGTAGAACTGCACTTTTTTGGCCACACCAATATTGTCATTGCACATCTCCCACTCCAATTGCCAGGTTTGGCTCCTCACGACTTCTTTTACTTTCCCATTTGAAGTTTGAATCAAAGAGTTGCTGTTCTGACATTGTATATCGCAGATTCTCGCCTTCAGGTACTCCGAATGAGACTTCCAGGGAGTGAGCCAAACATAACAGGAGCATGCTGAAAGGAGTATAAAGAGATAGCCTTTAATGATTTAACACTAGTATTTACTTAGAGAGTCAGGCCTCCAATTCTCTTTGTGGTCACACCTTGTACATCTATAAGCTATAATATAGGTGAGCACACGAGCCTCTCTAATCCCCTTGTTTGGCGCTTCAGTCAGCATGCATAACAAGCATAGTTGCTACTTTGTAGCTACAGTGGGCAGGAATGTGGTTGTCTCATAAAGGGAAAATTCAGATTTTAGTAAAACTCATTTAATGAGTTATTTCAATTAATCAATTCATCAGTCTCTTTCTTTTTCCCTGAATCTACAGTTGATTGTAATACAGCGGCAGTGTGACGTTTATAAGAAATAGTTCTTTAGCGAGTACAGTGAAAAATGTAAAATTCCTTCCTTGTAGTACTAAGAGGTCAACTGTATATACTGAACACCACACAAACTGCGTATTCTGTATTTTATTTGCCAAACCTCATTTTAACACTTTCTCCCTTAAATGCTCCCAACACCTCCCACCCAAAAACCCACATACACTCACTACCTACACCCCACCCATATAACACCCACATATATACATAGACACATCCACCCACACATCTGTCCCTGTAGTACTTCCCCTCCCTCATTTTTGTTTTTGACCCTGTGTCTTTCATCTTGCCTGTCATGTTACTCACTCTGCATCTTATAGGGCAGGGACAGTAGTAACAGCGTACACATATGGTGGTGGTTTACTTATGTGGCCTCATATGAAGGTGTTAAATTCAGTGTGATAAATACACAGTGTGACACTTTAGCCACATAAATAATGCAGGTGGAGGATTTATGGCAGCTCAAGGCCGTATCCTTCACATAAACAAGCGAGAGTGATTTTGTTAGGTTTAGCATGTAGGTGTGTGAAGCATCGCATTCCCACACCTTTTATGTAGCAGAACAGGCACATTTCCTCCAGGCAGGGCAGGGAGTCATGACATTATGTTCACAAACTTAAAGCCCACCCCCACGCACATTCCTTTAAATATGCGCTCACATGGTTTTCATTGTGTTCTCTAAAACCTTATATCAAACTGTAAATCAAGAAGTCCTCAGTCCCCAGACACACACCTTCCAATTACCGGTCTGTACTGTTTTGTTTTTTGAGTTTTTTTTTAACCGAGTGCACTCCATATTATCTTGTCATTTTTGAATCGTCCACGTCCGATCCACTAATGCAGAGCTAAGCTCAAAAGCGCGATATCCCTCCTTTTATAAAAAAAAGCTGCATTCATGTGTGCGCACTTCTCGTTTGTAAGCAAGTCTGCACGCACATACTGGTGCACTGAGCTCCTTTTTAACATCAACACCAAAGTGTGAAGTTTTGCATCCAATTCAGCAGTGTATGTGCTTTGTTCAAACACCAGTACACACCCAGACACTATTGAATAGAGCAAATTAAAATAATGAGAAGCCAGTCAAACGTTGCCCTTTAAAACTTTGTCAGTTGTGTTTTAGATGCATATCAGGTACATCAAATAGATTTTTTTGTCTGCCATAATATTTGATGCAAAATATGGATGTTGCCAAAAGATCATTTGTTGCTCTTCTCTATTCTACCAGGTCGTACTTTTCCCACACATCCATATTTCCAAGCCCAGCTGGGGGCAGGACAGCTGTCGCTCTATAATATCCTGAAAGCCTACTCATTGCTTGACCCTGAGGTATCATTTAATTCTGTTTTTTGCTTTATTTCTGCCTTTCTTCTCTTTCATCCTGCATGTTTCGCTTCTCCTCATTCAGTGAAAAAAAAAAGACAAAACAACTGTTGTCTGTCTTTTAGACTTAAGATGTTTTCTCTTCCTTGTCTTGTCAGCATCAAGTTTGTGGTTGTCGTTATTGTAGGTGGGATACTGCCAGGGCCTGTCCTTTATTGCTGGAGTGCTGCTTTTACACATGGGGGAAGAAGACGCTTTCAACATGCTCAAATTTCTAATGTATGATGTTGGGCTCCGCAAACAGTACAGGCCTGACATGATTATCCTGCAGGTACAGTGTTCACACACAAAGTATTCTCCTGGTCCCTCATGTGTTACAGAATCAGTCGGTGTCCTCAAACACCTTAATCTAGATAATTTTTCTCTTTCTGAAACACTTAAATCACATTAAAGGAAGCCCTCCAGTTCCAGTGGCTGATCAGTTGATTCATATCACAGACTCGCATTTTATGTAATTTGATGCTTCCCATCCTCTTTATTTTTAGATGACGCATCATCTTACATTTTCATTTTAAACAAAAACAGTGAAGTCAGGGATGCTGATATACTGGTGAGGTTGGTCACTGGTACTTGGCAGGCATTGAAGTGTAGTTGCATTTATACTTGAGGCAAGTTGGTAAATAATACTTGTGTTATGGATATGCACGTCGTTGGTTTTGAATTCCAGTGTGGGAGTGAATTTCATCTTTCGATAGAACTAAAAACAAAAGAGCTACCACCACCCCCCAAGTTATCTAGCTGTTTTGTTGTTTTGTTCCTGAATGGAAGAGTAGAAATGTGCTTTAAAGAAGACAGGTTTTGTGGTCATGTGTCAGTAAAAAGTTGAAGATTTATGAAAGGTGTGGTCTCATGAGACAATCCAGGATGCCCTGGAGGATAACACACCAGTCCAACATACGGGATGCTCCATAGAAATGCAGTGGAGGATTGTCACTTTTTCTCCTGCTTCACACCACAAATATTAAGCAATATTGCAATCCTCCTGCTCATGATCCTTATCACTCAAACCAAAAAGTCCTTGTAGGGTTCCACTGACGATGGCGATGCATTTTGTGAAGAATCTCTCCGCTTACACTTCCACCAGGATCAAAGTGATTTCACAGCTATCACATTTGATTTGGACAATTCAGAATTTCTTGTTTTTCACCTTCACAAAATTATGGAGCTATTAAATGCCTAATTAGGAGATGGATTTAGTTAGGGGAAATCAATGGAAAGTTCTGTTTTACAGTGGTACCTTGTGAGTATATTATAATTATACAGTCTAAAATATATGTTAGAATATATATCTATACACCCGCATAGCTGTATGCAAACTTACACATGTACACACAGTATTCACACAGACATAAAAGTATAAAAAAAATAATAGTAATATGATGCTGAGGCAATATAATAAATTCTCAAATAAAATGAAATAAAATAAACCTTCCATGTTAAATTGAAAATGAACAAGCAGACAGATTGAGAAAAGTAAGGGTGCTGTTTTATTCTTCATATTAAACAGAAGCTGAAACTTTTAGGGTGACGTACATGTCTAAGACCGGCAACCATTGGTCGCTAGTGAAAAATGTGTATTTCCCGACCAGTTGGCAGATGGTTGCTAGAGGTTGCTGGCTGTCATCAAATGAAATCAATCACTGATCGGTGCTGCGCTAAACACCACCTTGTGATTGCTTTGGTCACTAGCAGATTGCAGTGATCACTTGTAGTTGCGGATGTAGAGAAAGCATTTGATAAGGGGGCCAAGAGAGGAACGGTGGCACTGCATGAGGAAGTCAAGAGTGGCAGAGAGGTATGTGAGCGTGGTGAGATGTGCAGCAGGAGTGACAGAGGGGTTCAAGGTGGGGGTGGGATTACATCGGGGATCGGCTCGGAGCCCTTCTTGTTTGTGATGGTGGACAGGTTGACAGGTGAGGTCAGACGGGAGTGTCTGTGGGCTATGTAGCTCGAGCTGGAGCTGGCAGACCTGAAGATTCTGCCAGTGACCAAAGCAATTGCAAGGAGGTTTTTAGCGCAACACCATATACCTCTTTGCAACTAGTTTCACCCAGCGACAACCAGCAACCACTCACCAACAACTTGAGGTATACACATTTTTCCCTAATGACCTGTAATTGCCACGGGCTCACTGATTGGTTTCTAGAGGTCTGTGTTATTTCCAGGAACCTCTTTCAGCTGGCTGGGAAATACTCGTTTTTCCCCAGCAACCGGTGGTTGCCAGGCAGTCGCTAACTGGCCTGTATGGCTGAGGCCTGACCTAAGAGTTCTGAAGTCTATTGAGGAACATAAAACATAATTAGCAAAAGCTTTCCACAATTCAATTTTAGGAGGAGTACACACCCTCCATTGCAGTGCTGCATAACCTTAATGTACAGCAAATCCAGCTTTTAAAGCATGAATGAAATAACGCAGTCTCATGTCACATCAGTTAAAAAAAAAAAAAAAGTCTCTGTGGTGTGTTACTCATCTCAGATCCAGATGTACCAGTTGTCACGGCTGCTTCACGACTACCACAGGGATCTTTACAGCCACCTGGAGCAGCAGGAGATCGGGCCCAGCTTATATGCCACACCCTGGTTCCTCACTGTCTTCGCTTCGCACTTTCCCCTTGGCTTTGTGGCCAGAGTTTTTGGTAAGCTTTGAAGGCTTTACATTTCTGCATTTACTTGGTTGCCATGTTGTTTCTTCTTCCTGAGAGATTCTCAGCAGTAGTGACGCATGATAGGAAAAAGGGTCGTTTACAGTGATGTTTAGTTATCACTACTCCCTAGGCAAGTCTTCTGAGTAGGCCTTGAACCAAAAATGATGAAAGGAAGTAGTTTGCACAAGATGAAATTTTGGTAACTGTCAGTGAAGATAAAAGTACTTAAAATAAATTAAGCTTGGCAGTTTATTGAAAAAGAGGTGAGCAACTGTTGGTAAAGTAAAGGAGTACAGTGAGTCATGTGCACACTGAGATTCTTGTTAGTGAGTTACAGCCTGTTTGTGCATTAAGTGACCTTTTATCATTTGTGTAAATACCATCATACCCACAGAGGGTATATGTTTTCTGTCTTCTGTCTCATTCCTTCTGCACTGTTGTTTTCATGCCTAATTTCTTACATGGTACTCAGTCACTGAACCAGACTCACTGGCTCCTCATGCTCATCTGAGCATAACACTTTGTGTGTGTGTGTGTGTGTGCGCGTGTGTGTGTGTGTGTGTGTGCGTGTGTGTGCGTGTGTGCGTGTGTGTGTGTGTGTGTGTGCGTGTGTGTGTGTGTGTGTGTGTGTGTGCGTGTGCGTGTGTGTGTGTGTGTGTGTGTTGTACTCAGCGACCATCCACATTTGCACTGTCAGGTCTTTGATATCATCTGTGGGGCCCACACCTTTGCTGCCATTCCTTAATCTTCTGTATGATCTCATGCAGCCCTGCCTAACCCTTACCACACCCTAATGTATTCACAGCATACACACAAATGCTCTGTGGCTAACTGGAGTTACACTGCCCTACATTTGTGCTTGCTTAAACGTTTTCTGTTGACGTCAAGTCATTCTTCCCATTAATAAGCTTTTAAGTCACCAATAAATAGGTTAAGCTCTGCTGTCAACACCTGTCAGTTTAAATTTTACAATGTGTAATTTAAGAATACTGTCACGCTAGACCCTTTTCCAGCCTCCTTTCCTTTTGTTACGGTTTTGTTTCCCCTTGCCTTGCTAACCTATCCCTCCTTTTTTTTGTTCTCTGTCAGATATGCTGTTCCTGCAGGGGTCAGAGGTCATTTTCAAGGTGGCTTTGAGCCTGCTTGGGAGCCACAAGCCTCTGATCCTGCAGCACGACAGCCTGGAGTCTATAGTGGATTTCATCAAGACCACATTGCCCAACCTGGGCCTTGTGCAAATGGAGAAAACCATCAACCAGGTTAGAAAAAGAGACAGCGTTAATTAATGTGCAACGTGTAACTACTCATTTGAACACTGGAGTGCAAAACTGGCCATAATCGTATGTGTTGGAAGTTTTGGAGGTATGGTAAGGTTATGAGCCGTCATCCTATTGTGATTCTTCGAAGAAAGCAGTAAACTGATGCTGGCTGATTTTGATAATTAAGTTATTGCTGAAGAATTGAAGAATCTGGCCATGACTCCTTTCATTTTCATATAGTCAACAAACTCCATGAAATGACCAGAAGCAACAGCTAGTGGGTCCGTCTAACGTTCCCCCATCCTTTATGTGATACTCTCTAAAGACTGGTACACAACTGGTCTAGACAAATAGTAGTCAGCAGTAAAAAAGCATTCTACAACTCATTCATCATACCCAGTGCCACATAAATACTTTCCAGACTCACACCTTGACTTTCCAACATTTTGTTAAAAATCATCTGAACTTCATTCTTCATCCATAGGAATGCTTCTGCAATACAGTGTTTTTTCTTCAGTGAGTGTTGTCTATAGCAGGACGGTGTTTGTGATACTAACACAGAAGAAACTGAACAACTGTTCATTGTAATGAAGGAATAACTAGCTCACTGATTTGTTTTAATAGTTTTTGGACAACAGTGGTTACAGTAGTTGGTATACAAGGAAAAATCAGCTTTTCTTCAGTGCAAAGTTTTATTTTCATAATAAAATAAATTATTAAACTTTCCAATTTTCCCCAGACTGCTGTAAGTACTGGTACTGTAAGTAGTACAAATAATTGACTGAAAATGAGCTGCTGTACACCCACCTTTACCTGACACATTTTACCAAACAGAAGCAGGTATAACGGATTTACATAACAAAACAAATGTCGGGTACTTAGACTGTTTTCCAGTATGTAAGGAGCTATATGTGTGCCTGCGAGTGTGCACGTGCGACTTCTTGCACCGCTGTGCCATGTTGAGCATGCATAAAAGGGCCCAGCTTGTAACCATACAGATGTGAGGCTGACTGTCCAATCAGAGACAGATACGCTGGAAATCAGCCGGTTCCAGTCCCTGGACGGTCGATCAGTGCATCTCTATTAGCCATTAGTATCTGTATCTTCACATCACATACACCAGTGATTGCTGCCTCCTGTCAACCCTGGAGAGACTGAAGTATTTGTATACATATCATGTTAGGGTTTTAATTTACAAGTGCAGGTAAATTTAAAAAAAAACTTAATACAAACGCTCATTGTCACACAATGATTATCAGATGCACCTCACCAAATGCCATACCTCTCCACACTGTTTACCTCCATGCCACCAAATCCTGCTCAAACACAATTAGTCAACAGTACTCAGACTACAAGGAAGACTACAGACAGGAAACCGAATATCTCAATTCCCCCCAAAATCTTCTTGCTCTCTGGCTAATAACGGTTTTATTAGTCAGCGAGCACATCAGATTACTTTTGTAAATTATCTTGTGTCGTATCTGAGTGTAAAACTTGTAAAACTGGAGAAGTTGCTTTTGCTGCTCTAAATGAGGTCATGAAACTATAAAAGTTTCACGATAAGAGTTCACTGAGCAGATGTCTTTCACTTTAAGATCTGGTTTTACAACTCGCAGCAGTTTATAAAGAGACAGTATAATGGAGTCGTGATGAAACAAGGCGAAAGAGAATTATATGCTGCTTGAGTGACAGAGGCTATCAGAGCGAGCCACACCCTGTCTTTACAGCTGATGGGTGGAGTGTGTGTGAAGTCATGCAACCTTTACCTCATGCGTCACTATTTGGAAAAATACTGCACGTCTCACATTGAACGACTCCACTAGGTGACAATCTCAGAGTTGTGGTCAGGTTTCAATGTTTACCATTAAAGTGTACAGTAATGTGGCTGACAGCTACATTAGATGACACTGAGCTAATATTTCAAGATAAGCTATACTTTAGAAGGTATGCACTTACCTTATAATTTGCATGAGATTGCAATTGGCTTATTTGCTGGTACTTTCCCTCCAATGTCAGTTTTCCATTATCACAATGTGTATACGTTAAATGCAGTATGACTCAGTTTCACCTATTAAAAAAAGGAAAAAAAGAGAGAGGGAAACAAAAGAAAAGTAGTAGTAGGAGTGTACATACCGGATGTGTGGAGCTTTGAGGACAGCACAGCTTTCTATTGTTTTTTTTTTTTTGATGTACAAATGTGAAATTTCTTGGGTCAGTCTGTGTAATTTGTTGACATTGTAGAGTAAACATTTCCAGTTACACACAAGTTTTTGTTCCTAGTTTTGACCATCATTCCTGTGAGTAATGATGATGTAATGCTCCTAAAAACAAACAGTAAAATAAAGTGAATATGGATGAACAAAATATGCTGCTTGGATTCAAATGCTGCACCAAAAGCATAGAAAAAGGAAAAATCTGAATCCAGCTGCCTCCCTGCCAACAGGCTTTCTTTCGAACGTGAATCGGTTTGAAGTCTCGTTGAACCGTGTGATTGTGCGGCTGTTTTTGTTTGCTGCTCTCGTCTGCATGTCAAAGTATTCTCGGGCAAGATACTTAACCCCGAGTTGCTCCCGATGTGCTCATCTGAGTGTGAATATGTGCAGGAATGGTAGCTGGAAAACCCTTAGATGTAGAAGTTTAGGGAAAAAAAGTGTGGATGAATAAAGTGCTTTGAGTGCTCTAGTAGGGTAGAAAAGTGTTATTTACCATTACTACTCAGTTTAATCACTCAAATCGGCAAAAATAACAGTTAAAACCATCTTTAACCAGTTCACATTCGTTTTATATTCTCCACGCATTCACATTCGTTTACAATAGTATGAAGCAATGAAACATTTCAAGGATTTTAAATACTTTAGTCTTCTGGTTTTTTTGTTTGTTTGTTTGTTTGTTTGTTTGTTTTAAGCTGCAAAGTTGAAATTTTCACCCAGCTGAGTTTGTTCTGTAGCCCTTTAACGCCGGGCGATCGCCACTGAAGTGCCCATTACTTGCCCTCAATAGCGGCGAACAGCTGATTGAGACATAGTATATCAGCGCAGAGTCGGCTGATCAAAGGAACGTTGATCAGCTGGCTTTTTACCGTAACTCCGCAACCGTTTGTCCTATCGAAAAAAACGCAAACTGTTCCTGAAAGCCCAGAAATTGCAAGTCACAGCCATATAGGGATATTACGGTATTTGTTGCTGGAAGTTTGCGAACGGTGGCACTTTTGAAGTATGTTGTGCCACGGCAGATGCATTCGGAGTAAAAGGGTTAATAATTATCAGATCTTGCTAAATATCAGCATCTCTGCTTCAGGTTTGTGAGATGGATGTGTCCAAGCAGCTCCAAGCCTATGAGGTGGAGTACCACGTGTTGCAGGATGAGCTGCTGGACACCCCCCCGACACTGAACCAGCACCAGCGAGCTGCGCAGCTGGAGAGGACCAATCAGAGCCTCCGACAGCAGAACCTCGACCTGCTCGAGGAGCTGCAGGTACGCGTGCGCGCACACACTCACACAAATGAAGAAAAGCTGTCTTTGCTCGTACTGCACCCGTTTAGATCACCACTCTTTTCACTGCTCCCATCTAGGTGTCCCACGCTCGAGTGTTCAGCCTGGAGAGTCGAGTGGAGGCTTTGGCCCAGGTAGAGGGCCAGCTGAAAGAGCAGGTTTCCACACTGGAGGAGGAGAAGAAGCAACTGCTGAGCACCATCACGCACCTCCAGGGCCTCCTCACCAGCCTCGGCATACACACCAACCCTGACGGACAGGCAGTCACAGCAGCTTCAAAGCCGGAGGACAGAGAGGAGCACGATAGCAGGACTGCAGGCTCTCTGTCGTGAAAGGCCTGGCGAGGGTCGATAAATGTGTCTCTGCCACCTGCAGAATGTTTTATTAATAATAAGAGGAAAGGAAGCAAGAGTGGAAATAATGTCAGAAATGGAGCGGAGGTTAAAGAATAGCGCTCTCTTCCTTTGCTCTAACAAATAAACCTAAATAATCCCCAAAGATAGCACTGTCCCACTGGGCCTCTCCTGTTAAACAGAATACTTTTGGACATGTACTCGTGTGTTTTATCAGTGGGTTTGTTTATATGTTTTTGGATGCAACAGGTCCAAATGTACAGCAAACTCGTAGAACAAAGTCCCCACTCTACAGTATTCAGATCACTGTTACACATATCACAATAATTAAGAAACACGTTTTTCCCAAAGAAAATGCTAACGATTGTAAGGAGGAGGTGAGATGAAGGGATGGGTGCAGAAATAAACTCAACGACAAAGTGTATTTTTTTCTTATTATTATTCATCATATAAAGTTTGGATATAACATCAGCTGATGATGTTAGGTCTTTGATGGCGGTGCTCATATTCCGAGATCAGGGGTGAACTATTTCTGATTCTTCCGAGGCTTTCCTGGCCCTGTGCATTTTGAACTTGAACTTCATTTAGCTGCAGCAGCTCAGAGGAAAAGCAACACAATAAATCCAGTTCATTTCACATCCTGTTGTTTCACCTTTAAACACATGTCAATTCATCTGTGCAGATGGGAAAATTTGAAGGCATCGCCGTCCCTTTTCCAGTGAGGGGAAGTGCACGCATTTACTGAGTAGCACGAGCCGCTAACTTTAAAGCTGTTGAGACAATCTGTCACCTATAAATCATTTACTGTATGCAACATACTGAATTCCTTCAACCCAAGCTGCAGCTTGGTGTGCCTGTACGTGAGTGTTTGAATGTTACTGTGTGTCGATGTTCTCACTGATTGCAAAAAAAAAGAAAAAAAAACCTGTCGGTTTACACTGTAAAGATTTTCCTTTTACCCCTGACTCTCTTTGCACATGTTCTGTTTTATTATGATTACTGCTATTCTGTACTTTAAAATACATTTCATATTCTTTCAGCACATCTGAAGCCAGCTCTTTTTTGTGTGTGTGTGTGTGTGTGTGTGTGTGTGAGAGAGAGACAGTTTGGTCTATGGTGTATTGCCCAGATGTATAGATTCCACCATCTCCTAACATGTCAGTCATTTTGAATACTGGGGATTTGACTATGAGAGCATATGGAAATGCACTGTACACTGTATGTGGCTGCCGTTAGTGGCAGTTATACAATTTGTTAAATTCATGATTTAAGTTACCATAAATAAATTCAAGGAAGGTAAAATAATTTATGTTTATTAAAATCTGATTGTAATATGTGTTGTTTAAAATTGCACATTTAAAAGTTCTACAAGCGTTTCCAGGGTGGAACCAATGTTTAATTTGTTGTTTGGGTTAGAGCGATATTTTCAGTTACACGTCACACTCAGTAGAGGGCAACATGTCTTCCCTTTTATCGCTAAGTTAGAGATTTGGAGAAGCGTGCGACAAAGCTTTCGACTCTTGGTTCAAGAAGACATAATCCGAGATGTGTTTTTGTTAACCCTTTCAAGTTAATGCGGCCAATGAGGTATGCAGTTTGTATTTTATGTGTCTGTGTGGGAAATAAGATGTTTATTTGTGAAGGACTTGTCGGGTTTCTGTTAGTTACGTGTCCTCAAAGAGTATACAGAATTTACTGATGTTGTTTTAAGTCAAGCCACGCATTTGTGAATATTTTATGTTGTTGAATCATATACTTTATTGTCTGTTCTCTATGAGAATCCCTTACTGTATGAAAATGTATTATTTTATGTTTTGTACAGTTCTCACGGCATCGTTGGTGACACCTGTGTCCAATTAAATGCCAGTAAAAATCAAGAACGCCTTGTGTCCGTTTTTCAACTTGGAGGGAGTTATAGTGAGAACTCAGTCTGCTTGACATGAGGCGAGGAGACGAGGAACTGTGCCATTCATCCACTGAGCAACAAAGAAGATTCATCGCACTCTAGCATCAGACAGATAAGACTGTGCAACACAAGTAAACTAAGCAGCGAGCAGTTTGAAGTTTTACATTGATGGTCCAACAAGTGATACATTTAAACAAGTTAAATGTTTAAGAAGTGGATCAGCTTTGTTAATTACCTTAAAGAGACACTGCAAGTGCTGAAATTAAGTAATCTGTGCTCTGCACATTTTCTCCAAGTTCAAGGTTCTGTCTAAGATTTTGTAGGTGAAGTTATTTTGCATATTTCTGTCATTTGGGTGCTAAAGGTGTTATACAATTAAGTGCACAGTTTCATATGGTGTTGGTTCCAGAAACAGTTCATCACATTTGTGTAATTTAAGCTGATATTCATTCGGATGTTTTCTTAAGGTTTAAGGTGCTGTCAAAGATCTTTATCTCTATCCATTCTTAATGCTTTTTGACAAGTTAATCTAAGGGGAAATTTAAGCTTGTAGCTATTAACATTTTAGTTGGCTGAACTGGTTAATTGTTAATCCACAAGTCTGTCAAATATAGCTATAAGTTATTTTGGTCCAAGTAAGAAGTAAACATTGGAGAATGGAGCAAATGGCTGAGAATGAAACTAAGAATGGCGACTTACATAAAGATAGTAATGGCGCAGACTCACAGCAGTCACCTGAAACAGATGAGGAGCTAAGAAGAAGCCAGAGACCTCGAAAGCTTACTGAAAGGGCTCAAGAACAGCACGATAATAAATTTAAAAAACTGCAGGATCGTTTTACCATTACTTATGATAAATGGAAAGCGACTGCCAAGCAAGCTAAGAAAGTGATAAAGGGAACTCCCTCTATTGAGGTTGTGCAGGAGTTGATGACTAAGATAAGTTGTGCATCGGCAGATGTGAAACATAGCTATGAAGAACTGCGCAAATGTGCTCCCCCAGGCAGTGAGATCCGTCGCAGAGCTGACACCTGTGATGCTGTATCAAAAATAATCTTGGAAAATGCATCCGCTTATCTTCACAACAAGGATGCCAAAGACATCCAGACAGAGGATTTTGTCTGGCCTGAGTCTGGTTCTGTGTTTTTGTCAGCTTCTTCAGGCACAAGTAAAAGCTCTCAAAGAAGTTTAAGCGCTGCAAGTGGTTCAAGTATTAAGTCACGTCAGTCAAACCTGTCCTCTATTAAGAGACAGGAAGCTGCAGCCGAGCTAGCTGCCACGCAGGCTGCTCTAAAGGTCCTGCAAGAGATAGAAAGTGAACAACGAGAACTTGAAAGCCTTGAAGACGAAAATAGAAAGAAGATTGCATTACAAGAGGAAGAGAATGTGATACGAAAAAAGGCACTGGAAGAGAAACGCAGACAAATAGAGCGCCTTCAGACTGTTAAGAAGTTGAGTTCGGCAAGGGCACGGCTGCAGGTTTACGAACAAGAAGTAAGCTCAGATGAAGAAATAGCAGAGTTGCTTCATAACTGTGCAGCTGAGCAACACCGATCGACAGGAGCTAAAAGAAGTCCTCATGAGCATCCTGTGACATACCAAGCAGACAGTACTGCAGTCCTTGCTGAAGCAATAGCAGAGTCTATTAATGTGAGCCGTCTTCCAGTACCTGAACCTTCTGTTTTTACTGGAGACCCTCTAAGATACAAGGACTGGAAGATGTCATTTCAAACTCTAATAGGCAAGAAAAACATTCCAGTAAACGAAAGGGTCTATTACCTTCGTAAATACGTTGGTGGACCTGCAAAAAGAGCCATTGAAAGTTATTTTTTACTGGGAACAGATGCAGCTTATGATTCCGCATGGGCTATCCTGGAAGAAAGATTTGGAAGCTCATTTGTGCTAGCTAAAGCTTTCAAGGATAAGCTTGCATCATGGCCCAAAATAGGACCCAGAGACAGTGTTGAGCTGAGAGATTTTTCAGACTTCCTTAGAGGCTGCCGGGCTGCAATGTCTCAGATTAAGGATCTAGAAGTATTGAACACCTGTGATGAAAATCAAAGGCTTCTCACAAAGCTTCCTGATTGGCTGGTAGCCAGTTGGAACAGAAAGGTGATAGAGATCGAAGAAACTTGTAATGAATTTCCTACATTCAGTCAGTTTGTGGAATTCATCACAAAGGAAGCAAAAATAGCTTGCAATCCAGTGACTTCTCTTCATGCCTTGAAGTCTAGTGATGGTGAAAAGATAAAGACAACAAAGACACGAAATGTTGGTGTAAAGGTGCTTTTGAGCAACTCTGAAGAAAACACAGAATTCAAAGGGTGCATCTTCTGTGAAAAACAAAATCATGGCATTCAGAAATGTTGGAAATTCAATGAAAAACCAGTTCAAGAACGTCTCAAGTTTGTCCAAACAAAAAAATTATGTTTTGGATGTTTACAACTAGGACATCGTTCAAAGGACTGCAAAAGAAGAAGCCTTTGTGAAACATGTAAAGGAAAACATCCAACATGTTTACATGAAGATCGTGACAGGGCAAACAGACAGGAAAGGGGCAGTGATGAACATGGGGAGAGTGTAAAAAACTCTGAAAAAAATAAGTCAAGGGAAAGAACAGAGCACAAACACACCACTGAACCCTCAGAGGAAGCTACATCCAACCGAGTGGTGCAAGGCATGGACAGCATGTACTCCTCTACAGTTGTTCCAGTGTGGTTATCCACATCAAGTAACCCGGAGAATGAAATTCTCGTATATGCACTCCTTGATAACCAAAGCGATACCACATTCATCATGCAAGATAAGGCAGAAGCTCTGGAAATGAAAGGAGAGCCTGTGCAGTTAAAACTCTCTACACTTTCATCCAGAAATACAATCATCCCAAGTCAGAGGTTAGTTGGACTGCAGGTGAGAGGTTTTTCTTCATCAAGGAAGATTTCTCTCCCTGTAACCTATTCAAGGGAGTTCATTCCTGCTAATCTAAGTCATATTCCGACACCAAAAACTGCAAGAGCATGGCCACACTTAGAGCATCTTGCGGAAGAGATCGCTCCATTGATTGAGTGTGATGTAGGACTGCTCATAGGTTACAACTGCCCACAAGCATTGTTACCCCGAGAAGTTGTACCGGGTAAAGACAATGAGCCATTTGCTCAAAAAACAGATCTTGGATGGAGCATAGTCGGTTGTGTTAGCCCATATGTCGACTATGGTGATGCCATTGGGAGCAGCCACAAGATCATCACGAAGTTCGTGAAACCTCAACCCCAAACATCTAAGAACTTCACAACTGAAGTGAAATACATATACCGAACTCAAGTTAAAGAGTTAATTTCTCCACCAGATGTGTTGAGACTGCTGGAGTCTGACTTCAGTGAGAGAAGAGTTGAAGATGCAAAGTTATCTCAGGAAGATTTGCGTTTCATAACCATAATGGAAAAAGGAATCAAAATTAAAGTGGATGGTCACTGTGAAATGCCACTCCCCTTTAAAACGGATCGACCAAATCTCCCAGATAATAAGGTATGTGCAGTTCACAGGCTCAGATGCTTGAAACGGAGATTTGAAAGAGATAAACAATACCAAAAGGACTACACAACCTTTATGAATGAAATCATAACAAATGGGGATGCAGAAAAGGTCCCAGAAGAAGAAATCAACAACAGTCCTGCGTGGTACATTCCACATCACGGAGTGTACCACCCATACAAGCCAGGAAAAATACGGATCGTGTTCGACTGCTCGGCAAGGTTTGATGGTGTGTCATTAAATGACTATCTGCTCACTGGACCGGAATTAACAAACAGCCTGATAGGTGTTCTCTGCCGCTTTCGTAAGGGACAGGTCGCCATAATGTGTGATATTGAGCGCATGTTCCATCAGTTTCACGTCAAAGCAGAGGACCAGGACTACTTGAGATTTCTCTGGTGGGATGATGGAAAGTTCCAGGCCCAACCATCAGTCTATCGCATGCGAGTACATTTATTTGGAGCTGCGTCATCACCTGGTTGTGCAAACTTTGGGTTGAAGCATGTCGCTGCCCAAGGACAAGGTCACTACAGTGAAACAACCATTCAGTTTATCGAACGAAACTTTTACGTCGATGATGGACTGACGAGTGTTGCAACCAAAGATGAAGCTATAAAGTTGGTAAAAGAAGTGAGGGAACTCTGCAGTGTTGGCAAACTGAGAATTCACAAGTTCATTTCCAACAACCATGATGTCCTTGCATCCATTCCGGAGGATGAATGTGCAGATTCAGTGAGAAACCACGACATGGCTCTTGGAGGGTCACAAATTGAGAGAGCTTTGGGAATCAAATGGTGTGTCGTTTCAGACCAGTTCCATTTCAGAGTGATTGTGGATGAACGCCCACTCTCTAGAAGAGGAGTTTTATCAACCGTGGCATCCATCTATGACCCTCTTGGGTTTGTGGCACCATTTATTCTGGTCGGGAAGCAAATACTCCAAGAGATGTGTCGAGATAAGATTGGATGGGATGAGTCATTGTCAGAAGATCTCAAACCACGGTGGGAGTCCTGGCTGTTGGATTTGAAGAATCTGGCTGATGTCAAGATTCAAAGATGTTATCTCCCAGAAGGTTTTGAGAAAGTTGAAAGATATGAATTGCATCATTTCTCAGATGCAAGTGTTAAAGGGTATGGTGAATGTTCTTACTTGAGAGCAATCAGTGTATCAAACCAAGTCAGCTGTTCCCTAGTTATTGGCAAGGCCAGGGTGACTCCTACGAAGATTACCACAATACCCAGGCTTGAGCTGTCAGCAGCTGTTATTGCTGTTCGAACTAGTGACCTGCTTAAAAGGGAGTTGGAAGTTCAAGCCCAAGAATTCTTCTGGACGGACTCGAAGGTCGTTCTTGGATACATTAACAACAACGCTAGACGGTTTCACATATTTGTGGCCAATCGTATTCAACCTATACAAGAAGGTTCCGATCCAGATCAGTGGAGATACGTGTCCTCTGAAGACAACCCTGCTGATCATGCTTCGCGGGGTCTGACAGCAAAGGGACTAATTACTTCCAACTGGCTCACTGGTCCAGATTTTCTCTGGCATGACAAACTTCCTGCTTGTGATGTTAAGGTGGGAGACTTGGGAGCTGAAGATCCAGAACTTCGCAGCACCTTCGTCCATAAGACATTGGCGACAGAAGATTCGCTGCTTAATCATTTCTCAAGGTTCTCAAGCTGGACAAGACTAGTTAAAGCCATTGCACGACTCATGCGATGTGTCAAAGAGGGCAAGGGTTTGGTGTCTAGAACCAACGAAGTCACCAGTCTTGAGGAACGAAAAGAGGCGGAGCTTTTCATCATATCTACCGTCCAAAAGGAAGTGTTTTCTGAAGAAATCAAAGACCTAAAATCCAAGAAGCAGATAACAAGGGACAGCACAAATAGGCTGCGCAAACTGAATCCTTTCTTGGATGAAATGGGTGTGCTCAGAGTAGGAGGTCGGCTGGAGCGTTCTGATTTACATGCACACATTAAACATCCAGCGATCTTGCCAAGCAAAACCCACATATCACAATTATTGATTGGACACTTCCATCAAAGAGTTCATCACCAGGGCCGTGGGATGACCTTGAATGAGTTGCGATCAAACGGCATTTGGATAGTAGGCTGTAGTCATGCAGTGTCTTCCTACATTCACAAATGTGTCAAATGTAGAAAGTTCAGAAGAAATGCTGAAGCTCAAAAAATGGCAGATTTACCACGTGAAAGAGTTGAAACAGCGCCTCCCTTTGCCTATTGTGGAATGGACTGCTTCGGCCCATTTTACATTAAGGAGGGAAGAAAGGAACTTAAACGCTATGGCCTACTCTTTACTTGCCTGTGCTCTCGTGCTGTGCATATAGAGCTACTTGATGACATGACAAGTGATGCCTTTATTAATGCTCTGCGAACATTGATTGCCATTCGTGGAAATGTTCGGCAGCTTCGATCAGATCAGGGAACCAACTTTGCTGGAGCAAGACGAGAGTTCTTGGAATCTGTAAAGAAAATGGACCAAGAAGGCCTAAAACAACTAGGTTGTGAATTTGTCATGAACCCAGCGTCTGCCAGCCATATGGGTGGAGCCTGGGAAAGGCAGATCAGGACGATAAGGAGTGTGCTGACGTCCATCCTGGATCATTCGTCCAAAAGACTTGACACTTCATCCTTGCGTACATACTTTTATGAAGTTGTGGCGATCATAAATAGTAGACCCCTAACAACTCACCTGCTCAGCGATCCCAGTTCTCCACAGCCTCTTACACCGAATCACATCCTGACCATGAAGTCTTCAGTGGTCTTGCCACCACCTGGTGAGTTTGTGAAAGAAGACCTTTATCTTCACAAAAGATGGCGCAAGGTGCAATACCTGGCCAATGAATTTTGGACCAGATGGAAAGGGGAATACTTGCTGAATCTTCAGCAGAGAAACAAATGGTACAAGACACAGAGAAATGCCAAGATCAATGACATTGTGATTCTGATGGACAATAGTCTACCCAGAAATGAGTGGAAGCTGGCTAAGGTCACAAAAGTGTACCCTAGTGAAGATGGAGTCATTAGGAAACTCGAGCTGTTAATGAGTGATGCAGCACTGGATGACCAAGGAAAAAGAGTTAACAAGCCAGTATACCTTGAGAGGCCTATTCACAAAACAGTTACTCTACTTGAAGCTGAATAGTGCAAATAGTGACTTATGTTAGTTCTAAGACATCATTTACATTTATTTTTCTTGCATTCGGGTTTAGTTGGAAATCACCAGTGATTTGGTGGGAGTGTGGCTGCCGTTAGTGGCAGTTATACAATTTGTTAAATTCATGATTTAAGTTACCATAAATAAATTCAAGGAAGGTAAAATAATTTATGTTTATTAAAATCTGATTGTAATATGTGTTGTTTAAAATTGCACATTTAAAAGTTCTACAAGCGTTTCCAGGGTGGAACCAATGTTTAATTTGTTGTTTGGGTTAGAGCGATATTTTCAGTTACACGTCACACTCAGTAGAGGGCAACATGTCTTCCTTTTTATCGCTAAGTTAGAGATTTGGAGAAGCGTGCGACAAAGCTTTCGACTCTTGGTTCAAGAAGACATAATCCGAGATGTGTTTTTGTTAACCCTTTCAAGTTAATGCGGCCAATGAGGTATGCAGTTTGTATTTTATGTGTCTGTGTGGGAAATAAGATGTTTATTTGTGAAGGACTTGTCGGGTTTCTGTTAGTTACGTGTCCTCAAAGAGTATACAGAATTTACTGATGTTGTTTTAAGTCAAGCCACTCATTTGTGAATATTTTATGTTGTTGAATCATATACTTTATTGTCTGTTCTCTATGAGAATCCCTTACTGTATGAAAATGTATTATTTTATGTTTTGTACAGTTCTCACGGCATCGTTGGTGACACCTGTGTCCAATTAAATGCCAGTAAAAATCAAGAACGCCTTGTGTCCGTTTTTCAACTTGGAGGGAGTTATACTGTACTTAAAACACAGTTGTGTGTTTGTTAACAGGAACTCTTCCTGAGGTTGGAGAAATGGCGTGCTCGGGCAAGTTTTGACCCTGCTAGTATGCGTGTAGTGCGAGCGTGGGCACACACGACTGAAAAACAAGCACCGACAGCAGGACCTGAGGCAAGAGAAAACTACAAAAAAAAAATCAAATTGCCAAAAAATATTTTGTAGTACATGTACGTTCATGCTTGCTTGTTTTTTGTTTTGTTTTTTTCCTCAGTGATTGGGTTGTTTTGATAGCCTGGCAGAATGTAGCAGGAGAATATAATTTCACATAGAAAGATCTTTTTCTCCTTCCATTCCAAAACTTGTTTAAGGGCCTCGCCAAGGATGTCTTGATCAACCACCCGGTTGGGTTGGACAAGTGTTGGTTTTTTTGTTGTTGTTTTAAATCATAATAGAAATGTCGCTCACACAAGACAGTTACAGGTATTTGTGTGCAAGTGTAGAATAAAATGTGCTGATTTAAAACTTTTTTTTTAATCAGGAAAAAGCACTTTAATAAAGTGTATTATGCCTTTAAATAATCGAGCTCCCAGCTGGTTAAAGAAAAAATGTAATTGAAAACATTAACATAATTGTTTTTAATACTTTGATGAAAATCCTTTGCAGCCAAAAGACTCTCAAGTCTAGAACCCATGGATTTCCTCGAAAGCTGCATTTCCTGCCTTGAGGTGCTGCCAGGTCTTAATTGCAATTTTTTTTTATAAAACCCCTTGAAATAAAACTAAAAGTGTGCACTTCATTCACGTATTGATTGATTTAAAATCCACTGTGGTGGTGAACAGAGCTAAAACTATAATACATTGTCCAGCAAAGTAAAGACCTAACTGTAAGTTTCACTTCACATTAGGTTGCATGTTGTTTGTGCATTTGATCTTTGGTCGGAATATTTTCTTTTTTCCAACTGATTTTCAGTCTTGAATACAGCTTAGTTGTAGTGCAGGGGACCTGTTTGCACCACCAGATTCCTGCTCCTTCATAATCCAATACCCCAAATTTCCTGCGGCTCTGCTTTCAGTTTGAAATAATAGCTATGTCTATTTGAGAGGTATGTCTGAATTTGAGAAGCGCGGTCGCTCCAGCTCCAGAATTGCTGTTCTGTAAATGACCCGGTGAGACTGAAGACTGTGCCTCAGGGATCACCGGGGTTATGAAGACACAGCTCGTGTCTTGATCCAAACCAAACGCTCAGCTGAGTGGAGATTTCCATGAAGCAGAAACAAAGAGAGTCAGGTTCAGAGGACACACCTTCCTCTGTAAATGTCACTGATTAGCATGACTGCTCCACATGTGGCCACACCCTGCAGACCACAAGAACCACCTGATAAATCATGATAAATGAAGTGTGTCTGTGTTGCAATTACCGAGTTTTGTAGCAGTTAAGTGGTGTGTGTGTGTGTACGTGTGTCTCACCTGTTGCGTCAGAGTTCCTACTGTTACAGTTAGAGGTTGAAAAAGGAACAAACATCTTCTGTGAATGTGAACTCAGCTTACAGATTTTCTTAATTCTCAGGTTGAGTGAGCTGGAGCAGGATCACCGCGCCGTCTACAGTGCTGCCTACGCTCTGTGTAAACAGTCTACTGAATGTGTACAGTGTGTGTGTGTGTGTGTTAAATGTGTCCCGCTGCCCGGAGCTGTTCCATTGCACAGAGTGGTTTTTTTTTTTCCTTTTTTTTGACTTGGCATCCGTTTACTTGTCCACACGCCACCTCAGCCCTGCCCTGCCCTACCCAGCAGGATCAACTACACCACATGCTTGCATCCTCCTAAAACCCTGATGTAAACACACTCCATCAGAGAGCATGATGGAGGGATTTTCAAGCTTTTACCTCTGTTATAACTAAGAAGCTGTGCGGCGTTGTGTGTGAATGTAGAGGTTGTCTGATTTGCTTTTTTTCTGACACCTTTGGGAAGTCAGTCTAATGCACAGTTTATGCACGCAGATAATGGTTCTGATCAAATATGAAATAATACTCTGTGTTCAGTAATATGTATGCGTGCATGGACCAGTGCAGGAGGACCTAAAGGAAACCTGTCCAGCTGTGGTTAGGATGTTATCTGCTCACCTTTACACACCAGTCAATATAGATTTCACACTTTTATGTGCTGTATAAAGTAATTGAGATGGTTTATGATCATCAGTGATGCTCTGTTTAAAAGACTGCAGTGCTGTGATGAGGGTCAGTACAAAAGGTCAGACAACGTCAGTAACAACCCATAAAGCACTGCAGCAGCACTAAATCTTGATAAGCAGCTACTTCACCTGTAGCACCTGTGTAATCCAGCACGATGGAGGCTGTAAAGTCAGCTCCTGATTAAACTAAACCTTTGATGTCTCCACGAAGCTTTTCACTTTACTTTCACGCTCACGCCAAGCTTATTTGTTGAAACCTTTAAAAAAAAAAAAAAATCAACCCGAACATTCGTTTTGACTTGATTAAGAATTCTTTTCACATATTTTTTCTTTAAATTATGCATTTGAAATCACATTTAAAAATGAACAGCAGGAGCAGGAGAGAGGAAACAGAAGCTGCAAATGACTTTTGAATGTTTTACAAAAGCAAAAAAAAAAAGCAAAAAAAACTCATCAAAGTAAATCTAAAATGCTGAAAATGAATTTAAATGAATAGTTTGACAGACAGGCACCTCAGCTTGACCCCCCCCGACAGGTGTGTTGCTGATTTATGATCTATTTGTAATCTATATCTGGTTGCGTTACTGATATCAGAGTTCAAAACACGCTTTTAACTACATTGTTCAGAAACATTTAGGAATGTTTGCTAATCAGTAATAATGTTATATTTATGTGGACTTATGTCATTACTTTTTTGAATAAAACCTGATTATTTTATCATTTATGTATAGTAATATTTATTGTACCGAAGCCATTTTTATAACATCAGAATTTTTCATATATTATATTATGTATTTTTTAATTATTCCTTTTTTGTAATTTTGTATAAAATATTTCATTACTGTCAGTATTTTTAGGGCGTTCATGGGTACAGATAATGTACCCATGCTTTTTTCAGCATGCAGGATGATTTTGTGAACGAGTGAGCAGGTGAGCAAAGCCAAATGCAGCAACTCACTAACTTATTAATACTCTTTATTAGAGCTGGAGATTTGTCAGCTGCACATGTATGATTAAAATCTACCATTCCACCATATCCCAAAGGAGGCTGAGGCAGAAAGGCCATATGACTGAAGCTATCCAGTAAGCCAAACCAGTGGCATGGAGGAAACAAAACAGTATGACACAACAAGGAACTGAGGCAAACTGAGGATTTAAATACAGACACAAGATAATCAGAGAGAGAGGACACAGCTGGGGAAAACAAGACATGGGTGAACAGAATCTTACTAATGAGACAAGGGGAAGCAAAATTGAACATAACGCACATGTAACCCTTCGAGAATGTAGCATTCCAGAATGCAATGATGAATGAATGAATTTAGTTGTAAATAATAGTCTTTTTTTTTTTTTTACTGATTTTTTTTTTCTTTTTTAATGGAGTGAGACATCTTCCTGTCCGTCTATCTCTGGCGAGCTTGACACATGCGCAATCCGGTTGTAAGTGATGATGTAGAATTCCATTTCCGGGTCCAAACTGTCACGTGATCAATATCCCGCAATCCCGTGTCCCTGGTTGTTTTAACCGAACCGACTGGAAAAAAAGACACATTTTACCGATGAGAAAGAGAAGGGCTGCAGCTGATAATGTATGCTACAAGCATCTTTAATAGTGAACAGTCATTGGTTATGCCATTGCTGTTTCGTAGGCGCTTTTAGACCCGGAAATGACGTCAGACTTAAAGACCGGATAACATTCAGCGGCATGTTTAGCAAAAGAAATGAAACAAGGTTTTATAACTTTAATTCCCAAACCAGACAAAGCCCACTTGTTAATAGAAAACTGGAGACCCGTCACACTCCTAAACGCCGACTATAAGATTCTCTCCTTAATTTTTTGCTAAACGCTTAAAACTGGTCTTAACAAAATCATAGGAGAAACTCAAAACAGGTTTCATGGCCAAACGTCACATTAGCTCTAATATAAGACTTGTTCTTGACTTATTGGATTATTCTAACTTTATCGAATCCAAAGCCCTCATAATTTTCCTTGATTTCTATAGGGCATTCGATACTGTAGAACACAGGTTCTTACTGAATGCACTCCAGATCTTTGGTTTTGGTGAAAAATTTATTTCAACAGTTGAGATGTTTTATAAGAATATTGATAGCAGTGTTGTGTTATATCCATATACAACACAAAGATTCCCAGTTATGAGATCTGTTCATCAGGGGTGCCCCCTGTCCCCCTTTTTATTTCTGATTGTAGTTGAATTACTTTCATTACACATCCTACATGAACCAATTCTTAAAGGTTTATCTATTTTTGATAAAGAAATGAGAATAACTCAACTAGCTGATGACACTGCTTTATTTCTGAGAGATAAAAAGCGGATTGAACGTGTTATATCCCTAATAGATATGTTCTCAGCTGCATCAGGTCTGAAACTAAACTAATGTGAAATTTTGTGTTTTTATCAGACCTAGGATAAAACCTTGCATAATATGCCTGTTAAAAATTGTGTTAAATACCTTGGAATTCATATTTGTAAAGACCCGAAGAAACAACAGCTTCTCAACTTCTCTCCCAAACTGAATAAAACGAAAACCATTCTAAACATTGGACGGATTCTGTTAACCAAAGCTGAACGAGTGTCACCTTTTGTTTATCCTGCTCTCTCTCTGTATCTTCCGGACACAACTTGCAAGGACATAAATAACATTTTTATCAACTTTGTATGGAAAAACAAACATCACCACCTGAAAAAGGAGAGTTTGTCTGGATCTAAAGAGGAGGGTGGCTTTGAACTCCTGGACTTTAAAGACTTGAATTACACATTTAAAGTAAAATGGTTGAAGGAATGTCTGAAAGCTCCCAACTCTTTATGGTATTTCATCCCTCACAATATATTCAAAGAAGTAGGAGGTCTTCATTTTCTGTTATTATGTAATTATAATGTCTCTAAACCTCCTTTATGTTTGTCCAAATTTTATCAACAAGCTTTGTTGGGATGGAAACTATGCTACTCTCACAATTTCTCTCCGCACAAGACGATAATATGGAATAATGTGTACTAAAGGGAAAAAATCACTTAATCTCCAAAACTGGGTTGACAGAAACATGATACTTATAAAAGACCTTTTTAACAGTGAAGGTCAATTATTGTCCTACAAAACATTTCTGCAGAAAAAAGCCTTTCCTATCAAACCCAAAGAATATTGATCTGTAGTCAACTCTATTCCTAGTGGTTTAATAGAATTAATGAAAGGATACGATAAACAGTGTGAAACTTTTGATCCTCAGTGTTCACTCTACCTAAATGGAATTCAACCTTTAAGCTATAAATGTACCGACAAACATATTAGGAAATGCTTTTATAACAAAAGAAAGTTAACACCACAGGGTAAGGCCTTTTGGAATTCTCAATTTAAAGAAATTAATTGTCGTAAAGCGTGGCTTGTTCCCTTTAAATTTTGGCTATTTAACAAAGTCAGAGAACTACATCTTAAACTATTACACAATTTCTGTCCAACAAATACATATATTGCTAGATTCTCAGATGTCGATGATAAATGCACCTTCTGTAAAACAGAACCTGAGAGTATTCCTCATTTGTTTTATAAATTCCCCTTTTCTGTTACTTTCTGGAAAGATTTGGAGAAATTTCTGTTTAACAAAACAGCAATTAATTGTCAATTAGAAGAGAAAAACATTATTTTTGGATTTTTTTCTCAAAATTATGAACATAACATTGTCAATCTATTTATCTTATTGAGTAAATTTCACATTCATAAAGCAAAGATGTCAAAAACAACTCCATTATTTAGGTTATTTTTTATTGAAATGAAACTTTATTTTAATTCACTAAAATATGTAATAGAAAACAAGAAATGCTCATCAGCCCTTTAGTTTTATTCAGAATACCTTGAATGAAAATGTCTGCCTTCTCATTTTTTTCCTGTTTCTTTCTTTCTTTCTTTCTTTCTTTTATGTATTTATTTATTTTATTATTTATTTAGTTATCTGTATTTTCACATTGTTTATATGTTCGCTTTATGGTCCAACTGAATGTATATTGTAATTTTGTTCATATTGTTGTACAATTGTTGGAAATAACCAACAATTAACCAATTACATTTTAAATAACCTTATACTAAATGTAAAAGCTGATAGCTAAATAAGTGCCATTTCATAATTATGTGATTCATAATTATGAAATGGCACTTATTTAGCTAAATAAGTGCCATTTCATAATTATGTGATTCATAATCCGATTAGTCGACTAATCATTTCAATAGTCAATGACCAATTGACTATCAAGATAGTCTTTAGTTGCAGCCCTAAAGTATACACAATTAGGGTCACCTCTCTTAGGTCTATACTAGATTGGTGATGGCAGCTGTATAAACTTCAAAGGAAACCCCTCTAACCACAATAAACAACACTCAGCGTTCTTAGATAAGAATGCAGTGTATTTTCAGAGATTTAACATCAACAGGTCATACGTTTAACAAGGGGTCGTTACTGAACTGACATTTAAATAAACATTGGCAGAACAACAAAACAATAATTCAATTCCTTCAATCTCCCACACTCATTGAGCTCCATACCATCCTATAATGTCCACTGAACACACTGTCCATGTCTGTTTATGCGCTTAAAGTTCACTTGTGTCAGGATATTTAGAGTAGAGTTCAGCTACTCCCAATTTTGATGCATCAGTTATTTTATGGAATCAGGCATTACCCAAAGAAAAGTAGCAAATAAAATATCTGAGATCTCAGGTAAAATAATGGAAAATTAACAAATCCTTTCAGGTCCTACCACCCTCCTGGGAACAGGTGGGTGTTACATTCCACAGGCTAACACAGCTCACAACTCATTAGCAGCTCGGCGCTTCCACGTTTCACACAACAGCAAATCCTGACTGGTTTTTCCTTTTATTCCTAATAACAAACTCCAATCTGCACCATGTTCACACAGGAAAAAAAAACAGATAAATGTTCTGACTAACCAGGAAATTCTTCGTAACTTAATCCACCCTTAGTGGCATTTGCACATCACTGGACCAACTATATGGTTTCTGTGCTTACAAAATGCCGACTAAATTTCTCAAATTGCTAGGTTTCACAGCTGTTCTGCTCTCCCAACCATGGGAAAAAATGTTTTCTCCCTCTGTAGACATATCCTGTGCACAAAAATGGTGCAGTCATGGAACATGGGAAAAACAAAGCGTATTGAGCAATGATACATTCACTGGAAAGACCTAAACAATGACAAAAAAGAAAAAAAAAAAACCCTGGGTTATACACACAAGACACGAGA
Source organism: Archocentrus centrarchus (assembly GCF_007364275.1). Classification (NCBI taxonomy): domain Eukaryota; kingdom Metazoa; phylum Chordata; class Actinopteri; order Cichliformes; family Cichlidae; genus Archocentrus; species Archocentrus centrarchus. Next base: position 20,834,868 of record NC_044346.1, on the reverse strand, counting down.
CTAGCAAAATGCAGAACAGGAAGTAACTGAACACCAAATACAGATGGAAACTTGTCAGCAAAACACGGAGGAGGCAGGATAATTAAAATTCAAGGACCAAAATAACCAAGAAACTATAAACTCCAGCACATGGAAGCACCAGAATCTAAAACAGTCCAGGGGATTGGCCTGGCCAAGGGGCTAAGTAGATGAAACGTAGCAATCCTGGGGGGGCCATCCAGGCCACAGGACAAAACTCATGGGCTGAGGACAAAGCAACTCTGGGGCCAGCCAGATGACCAGCAACTGAGGCAAAGTAGCTCAGGTGGCATGGCTGGTGGCTGATGATGGCAACACAGGGAGAACCCCTCCTTAGGCTGATGATGAAGATCTCAGACTCATATAGCACTGGACCCTTGGACTCAGGCTTGGGCCTCTGCACAGGTAACAAGGGACCCGCTGACTTGGACTCTGGTTCAGGCAGTGTGGGATCCACGAGCTTGGGTTCAGGCTCAGGCAGCTCAGGGTCGATGGGCTCAGGCTCAGATTCAGGTGGAGGTTGCTCAGCAGAACCCATCTCCTCTGATGAGTGGGACCTCTTGGTAACACTCGCAGGAAAAGATTTGGGTTGTGCAGGACCCATCAAAAGTCCTTGAGCTGGCCAAAGCATAAGAAGGCAGAAGGGACCTGGCGCCAAAGATCCAGGACCATGAGAAAAAGATGCTCAAACATGTTCTGCTGGATTGAGATCAGATGTCCTTGGAGCCCATTTGAGTACAGTGAACTCATTTTCGTGTTCAATAAACCAGTTTGACATAATTTGAACTTTGAACTTTGCAGTTTGCCCAATAGAAGATGGGTGCACTGTGGTCATAAAAATGTGGGCATGGTCAGCAGCAATAAGCTGCGGTCTTTAAGTGATGCTCAGTTGGTACTAAAGGGTCCAAAGTGTGCCAAAAAACTATCCCCCACAACACTACACTGCACAACCCTGAACTACTGACACAAAGTAGGATGGATCCCTGTTTCCAATTTGTTTACAACAAATTCTGACCCTACCATCTGAATACTGCAGCAGAAATTGAGAGTCATCAGACCGGGAAACATTTTTCTATTTTATTCTATTTTCTATTGTCTAGTTTTGGCAATTGTAGCCTCAGTTTCCTGTTCTTAGCTGACAGGCGGGACACCGGGTCGCTATAGTCACTTAAATCACCTTTCTTTCCCATTCTGATGCTTGGTTTGAATTTCAGGATGCCTAAATGCAATGAGTTGGCTGTAAATATAAAGCAATTAAATGCTTACAATATTTATTAATATTTCTTTTTTTTAAGTGTCTGTCATAAGTCATATTTTTACTTATTGCTCCAGTTTATTTCATGTCTGCCATCCACCCTCGAATACATGATGTTCCACTTTCATCACATTCGGCATAGATCTTTCAAAGACGTTTGTTTTGGTAGATGCTTCAGATGGGTTTATACTGCTTTGAAGTATGTCTGGGTGTGTCAGAAAGTCATAATCTAAACAAAGAAGCCTTATTAGTATAGACTAAAACAAGTCATTTCTCAGAAATGTCAAGCTTGGCAAGGAAATTGCACGTATATATCCCACCCTGTGCATTTTGACATCAGTGTCTGTGTGTGTGTGTGTGTGTGTGCGTGTGCGCGCGCGTGTTTCATCATGCCACCCAGAGATTGCAACTCCACATGTCTAAACTGTTTGTTAACATGTCACTGTTGTGCAATGCTTCTTATTTTAGTTTCTGTTTTGTTTCTTCCGTGATCAATGAAAACATGCTGTTAGCCATATTTATGGTTTAGCAGCGAATTAAATTCTCAGTTTACCAGTTTCTTCAACAAAACTCAAATTAAAACATTACTTTTTGCAATTTCTTCACCAAAAATGCAGGAAATTCAAAAAACAGACACCAATGCAGTCGTAGGCCGCATAATTCCGTCAGAAAGCCGTTATTTTCTATTTTGTCTTGTTAGCGAAATGTGGGAATAAATCTCCCAAATGTGCATCAGCTGCAGGGTTATCTGTGAGTCCCATTATTAATGTGGTGCCCTTTATATTGAGAAATAATGCTAAATGTTGTATCAGTATCAATTTTTTTCCTTTTGGTGTTTGTTCCACATATAAAGTTGATCTGAGGATAAAGCAATCAGCGCATGTTGAAGATAAACTTTCATAGATTAAAGCAGCAAATATACCAATACGTGCATTGAGGATACAGGCGGCAGTCTTTTTAAAAGAACAATGATTTATTACTGCTGATATCTGAGCTGTTTGAGGCTTAATTATTCAACAACACAGGTTCTTTTATGATTAACAGTAGATGACAGCATAGGAAGTGCACGTATGTGTGAGTCACCAACGGTAAGCTTTCAGGTCCTCTGACTCTGACCTTTAACACTGAAAGTAGGTTTGTTTTTACTTTGCTCTTTGTTGAGTTTTAAAGTATTTACCGTGGTGAGAAAAACCGGTTAAAAAAAAGGTAAAAAGGAAGGTAAAAATAATCCCAAAAGATGCAGGTAAAAGGATCTGATGCATAAAAATGTTGTGCATTAGATACCATTGTGCTGCTATACAGTCACAAAAAAAGAATGTTTTCAAGAGCCACTTAAAAAACTAAGTGCACACATACTGCTTCCATAAGAATGAACTAGTAGTCAGGTTCTGCTTATCAACTGCACTTAACTTAACTGATCATCTGCAAGTGTGAACACCAGTATAAAAGCAGAGCTTTTGGCAGTTCAGGGGTGTGTTAATACAGTGCCAAGGAGGGAAAATATCAGATAGAGAAGCAATTGTTTCTGTCCATCAGTCTGCAAAAAGTTATCAGGCCATTTCTAAACAATTTGAAGTCCATTTCTACAATAAAAAGATTATTTTGGGGTTGTTTTGCAGCCACAGGACCTGGGCATGAACTCCTCTGTGTATCAAAGTATTCTAGGGTTAAATGTGAGGTCATCTGTTTTGACAGCTAAAGCTTGGCTGAAACTGTATCATGCAAGAGGACAATGATCCCAAGCACAGCAGCAAATCTACAACCGAATGGCTGAAATAGAAAAGAATCAAGATGGCCCAAAGTCCAGACCTCAACCTGACTGAAATGCTGTGGCGGGACCTTAAGAGAGCTGTGCATGAAAAAATAATGCTCACAAACACTAATCAACTGAAGCAACATTGTATAGAAGAGTGCATACATGACTGTATTTATAGTAGTAAAGATAATTTATAACATTTTTATGCTATTATGAAATTCAATGTAAATTATATATAAACAATTATATTAACAAACATCACTTGTTGAAAAACAAGCTTAAGATTTCCCTCTGAAATGTATTGGAGAAATTGTAGCAAATGTGACATTAATGTAAATACCCAAGTAACTAAATATAGTACTCGAGTAAATTTGAAGACCGCAGTGTGTGTAAGTGATCTGTGAGGAAGACAAAGGCCTGGAGTATGAAAGAAACAGATTGTAGTTGTGCTGCTGAGTCACAAATTGCTAACATGGAGCTGCATGCTGAACACAGAAAACACATCCTGACTGCAACGCTGGGGAGGATGATGTTACACGATTATGTGTGTGTCCACATGTGTGTGTCAGTGTGTGTAAGACCGTCTCTGTTTGTTGTAGAAGGTCAGGCGCCACAATTCGGGTGTGTCCACCGCTGTCCTGTCAGCACATCAAGTGTCCACAGAACCCCTCCCTTTTACCCCCTGCTCCCTCACTCCCTCGCGCTCTTTCTCCCTGTCTGTGCATCTGTCTCGCTCTCCCTCACTTGCTGTCCCTCCTTCTTCCTCCCTCCCTTCCTCAGAGCCAGGGTGTAACCAAGACTTTACTTGTCAGTTATTCAGATCTGTGAAATGAGATGGGGGTCTTTGTGTGTGTGTGTGTGTGTGTGTGTGTGTGTGTGTGTGTGTGTGTGTGTGTGTGTGTGTGTGTGTGTGTGTGTGAGAGAGAGAGAGAGAGACAGCAGGCAGGTTCTCTCGAACAATAAAGCTGTCTGTTGGTTATTTCTGAACCCTGGAGAGGAAGCACTACTCCCTGCAGGGTGGGGAAACGATTCATAGAGACCCCACCCAAAGTACACACACACACACACACACACACACACACACACACACACACACACACACACACACACACACACACACACTCAAAACACTACTGTGCACACAAATGCACGCACACTAATCCATGGACACGCAGCTCACAAGCTGCACATACTGGCAGTCTTTGAGCCCAAAGTCTCCCTCACTCTTCTGCAAAGATGAATCAGTCATTGCATAAATTAAGCTGGTAAAGAGGTTCTCCTGGTTAAATGTAAAACAAGTTACCTTAATGATAAAGCTGATATGAAAATGTTTTAATTAGTGCAGAAGGAACACTTTAGTTTGTCCATGTATATGGATTGATAGATGTAATGTCTCTAAATCGGTGAGAAAAATAAAAGCATCATTTTTTTTAAAAAAGGTGTTTTTGAATATAATTTTTCTCAAGCTACAAGTAATCAGTGCGTAGGAGCGTGGCTGCATCTTTGCAGATTTCTGGCCACACACACAGCTGACACTCTGGAACTTTTGTCATGCATCAGTAAATTCTTGTGGAGTCCTTTATAAAGTTTACCTTGGAAATACACTGCAAAGAGCCCAGTAAACAAACTCTTGTTCCTGAAGTGTAGTATTTCTAGCATCAAAAAAATCTGGCACCAAGATATTGAGGAGGTTACTTCCTTATAGCTTAAAATGAAAGCAGCTCCTGTCATCACTATCCACGGAGCATAGATGCTCTTTCTAAGCAGCTCCTTCTGCTGAGGCCTCATGTTAATATAAAATGCATTTTTTTGTGACAGTTTGATTTGCCTTTAATAGCTACCACACAGCCCCTCAGGCTTTGATTAGTGTGCTTCAGGCACATTAAAAAGACTAAGAGGTTTAGTTTACCATGCCAGCATTTGATGGTTAGTGCAGGTCAGACTTTTGCTGGAAAAAAAAAAAAGACAAAGAAACAAAGAGAAAAAGTCAAACAATCACCAAAGTTTTTCCAGTTCACCCACAGGGGAATACAAAGTGTGCACGAAATGTCATGGTACAGTGGCTTGCAAAAGTATTCATACCCCTTGAACTTATTTTGTTATTTTGTCATATTTTGTCACATTACAACCACAAACATAAATATATTTCACTGGAATTTAATGTGACAGACCAACACACAGTGGTATACAATTGTGAAGTGGAAAGAAAATTATACATGATTCAAAACATTTTTTACAAATAAAAAACTGAAAAGTGCGGTGTGCAAAAGTTTTCAGCCCCCCCGAGTCAATACTTTGTGGAACCACCTTTTGCTGCAATTACAGCTGCAAGTCTTTTAGGGTGTGTCTCCACCAGCTTTGCACATCTAGTGACTGAAATTTTTGCCCATTCTTCTTTGCAAAACAGCTGAAGCTCAGTCAGATTAGATGGAGAGCGTTTGTGAACAGCAGTTTTCAGATCTTGCCACAAATTCTCGATTGGGTTTAGGTCTGGACTTTGACTGGGCCATTCTAACACATGAATATGTTTTGTTTTAAACCATTCCATTGTAGCCCTGGCTTTATGTGTAGGGTCGTTGTCCTGCTGGAAGCTGAACCTCCGCCCCAGTCTCAAGTCTTTTGCAGACTCCAACAGGTTTTCTTCCAGGATTGCCCTGTATTTGGCTCCATCCATCTTCCCATCAACTCTGACCAACTTCCCTGTCCCTGCTGAAGAGAAGCAGCCCCAGAGCATGATGCTGCCACCACCATATTTGACAGTGGGGATGGTGTGTTCAGAGTGATGTGCAGTGTTAATTCTCCGCCACACGTAGCGTTTTGCATTTAGGCCAAACAGTTCAATTTTGGTCTCATCTGATCAAAACACATTGTTCCACATGTTTGCTGTGTCCCCAACAGCTTCTGGCAAACTGCAAACGGGACTTTTTATGGGTTTTTTTTAACAATGGCTTTCTTCTTGCCACTCTTCCATAAAGACCACATTTGTGCAGTGCACGACTAATAGTTGTCCTGTGGACAGATTCCCCCACCTGAGCTGTGGATCTCTGCATTTCGTCCAGAGTCACCATGGGCCTCTTGGCTGCATCTCTGATCAGTGCTCTCCTTGTTCGGCCTGTAAGTTTAGGTGGACGGCCTTGTCTTGGTAGGTTTACAGTTGTGCCATACTCTTTCCATTTCCGGATGATGGATTGAACAGTGCTCCGTGAGATGTTCAAAGCTTAGGAAATCTTTTTATAGACTAAGCCTGCTTTAAACTTCTCCACAACCTTATTCCTGACCTGTCTGCTGTGTTCTTTGGACTTCATGATGCTGTTTACTCCCCAGTATTCTCTTAACCAACCTCTGAGGCCGTCACAGAGCAGCTGTATGAGATTAGATTACACACAGGTGGACACTTTTTAGTCATTAGCAGTCATCAGGCAACTTCTGAACGCAATTGGTTGCACTCAGAGAAAAGGGGGCTGAATACTTTTGCACACCGCACTTTTCAGTTTTTTATTTGTAAAAAATGTTTTGAATCGTATAATTTTCTTTCCACTTCACAATTGTATACCTCTTTGTGTTGGTCTTTCACATTAAATTCCAGTGAAATATATTTATGTTTGTGGTTGTAATGTGACAAAATATGGAAAAGTTCAAGGGGTATGAATACTTTTGCAAGCCACTGTAAACCATTCAGCAGTTGTGGATATGCAAGAGGAAAAGCAACCATAATGTTGTCTCTGGAGCTTGAAAAAGGCGACTGGACTTCTTTTTGTTTCTTGAAGACGTTTCACCTCTCATCCGAAAGGCTTCTTCAGTTCTCAACCAAATGGTGGAGAGACCCGGGTATTTAAACCCCTGTGGGCGTAGTCCCCTGGAGGTGGTTATGACCCTCTATTGATCATGTGCGTGAACACATGTGCCCAGGTGTGAAGGGGGCGTGGGTCATATTTAATCAGTGGTTTCCATTGAAACCAATTTAGGACTCCGCTCCATTGTTTCCTGTGGCCTATTGAGGTCACTGGAACAAAGGTGTGAATGGGGGTTGAGACGTCTGGGAAGGGAGCTCAGGACAGCACTGTAAGCGGGGGAAAGTTGGTGACGTAATCCACCTCCTCTGCTCAATGATGGTTGTTCACAGTGGACATAGATGGCTTCTTTCACTCCTCTTTCAAACCATCTGTTTTCCCTGTCCAAAATGTGAACATTGGCATCCTCAAAAGAGTGCCCTTTTTCCTTCAGATGCAGATGTACTGCTGAATCTTGTCCTGTCGAGGTGGCTCTTCTATGTTGTGCCATTCGTTTGTGAAGAGGCTGTTTGGTTTCACCAATGTAGAAGTCCGAGCACTCTTCACTGCACTGAACAGCATACACTACATCGCTGATCTTGTGTTTGGCGGGTTTGTCCTTGGGATGAACCAGTTTTTGTATTAGGGTGTGACTTGGTTTGAAGTATACTGAGATGTCATGCTTGGAGAAAATTCTTCTGAGTTTCTCTGACAAGCCTGACACATATGGGATGACAATGTTGTTCCTCTTGTCCTTCCTATTCTCTGTAGTTTGTGTTTGGCCTTCATTCCTGTGCATCTTAGCTGATTTGATGAAGGCCCAGTTGGGGTAACCGCATGTTTGAGGGCTTTCTCAATGTGTGTGTGTTCCTTATGCTTCCCTTCTGCCTTAGAGGGAACACTTTCCGCACGGTGTTGTAGGGTCCTGATCACCCCAAGTTTGTGTTCCAGAGGGTGGTGGGAGTCAAAGAGGAGATACTGGTCTGTGTGTGTGGGCTTCCGGTAAACTTCAATGTTGAGGCTTCCATCTTCCTCAATAAGCACCGCACAGTCCAGGAATGGTAACTTGTTTTCTCTGGTGTCCTCCCTGGTAAAACGTATGTATTTATCCACTGAGTTAATGTGACGAGTGAAGGCTTCTACTTCTTGGGTTTTGATTTTGACCCAGGTGTCATCTACATATCTGTACCAGTGGCTAGGTGCCATCCCTTTGAAAGAACCAAATGTTGCTCAGAACAACCATAATGTTCTGAGCAACATCTTGTTCTTAGCTTGTGGACTTAAAAACATTTTTTTGGAGTGCTCATAAATCACTCTTTGTGCTCTGATTTGACTTTTTTGAATCAGAAATCACTGAAGGGCATCGTTTCTTTGACACTGCCTGTGCAAGATTGCATAAGGCACAAAGACACATATCTGTGGCTGTGATGCTATTTGTGCAATGTGACACGACAGCACACACACAAAACAACACACCACTGCCTATATGCAAATCAGGGGCATGAGTGCAAGTAGGGTGGAGTGTGGGGTGTGGGGTATTCAGCTGATGACAGGTGTGTTTATCCATGTCAGTATCAGTTCTAATACTTAATTACCTCAAAGGGCTAAACAACAACAGGGTGACAAATATGTTGATTGACAGCAGTTATTGGAAGCTGGGGAGTGGTGCAGGGCATGCACCACCCGAATGAATTCCTCTGTTTAACACATGCCAATGAATATTCAAAGCAGGGTAAAAATAACTTTCCTCAATGCCACAGGTGCTCTGCTTTTCATCTTAGTCATAACTACATTTGTAAATTTATTAGTAATCTGATCAAAGCACGCAGGGTTTTTTTTTTTAAGCAGTCACTGCAACAACTATTTCAGGAGGTCAATTCAGTATAGAAAACTTCCACGCGTCTGTCATTGGATGCATTTCTTTTTTTTTTCTCTTCTCAAACTTTATTTTGAAACAAACGGGTGAGACATGAGCTCTATCTATGTCCAAAGCTAATATTACCAAGTGAGGGAAAAAATAAAAACTATAACAGGTAAACAAAGACAGATGAAGCCCGTTTTTGAAAGGATAATATGTGCTCTCAAGGGTGGCACAGGCAGTTATCAGGTTTAGGGGATAGTTACTTTTTCACACAGAGCCCGTTAGGTTTGGATCATTTTTTTTCCCCTTGATAAATGAAATCATGAAAACGTTCAAAATTGCATTTTGTATTTACTTGGTAAATCTTTGCCCAATATTAAAATTGTTTGATGATCTGCCCCAAATATGCAAAAAAAAAAAAAAAAAAATCAGGAAAGGGACAAATATTTTTTCACAGCACTGTATTTCACTACTTTTGACAGAGAAGTGTACAATTAACCTGAGCAAAGTGATTCAGCTAATGTGACTTTGTGTAGACATGTGCTTAAAGGAGCTAATCATATGTCCCAAAATTGCATACCTCTGTAATTACACTTGTTTTTTTGAGTGCAGCTGTGCACACGGAGTGCACAGCGAGAACCTCTTGCAATGATCACACAGTGAGTGTGGACAGCTGTGCTCTTCTGACCCTCAACTGTTGCCATCTTGGTTGCCTAGTGGAAGGGGAGGATCTACTCAATGGGCACTTGATCAAGTGCACTTGTTAATTAGATATTTGTGCTGGTGAACACAAATATCTAATCATCATATACATTTCAGCAGCTCAGTGCATTTAAGCATGTAGACAAGGTCAAGATGACCTACTGAAGAGGAAACTAAGCATCAAAGTATGCAGGAGAGCATCTGATGGGCTACAGAAGCAAAGAGCCCACACCGGATCCCACTCCTGTCAGCTTACAACAGGAAACTGAGGCTACCATTCCCACTCTCTAAAACTGAACATCATAAGATTGGAAAAACACCATCTGTTCTGAAGGATCGCAATTTCTGCCGAAACAGTCAGACAGTAAGTTCAGAATTTGACGTAAACAACATGAAAACATGGATCCAGTCTTGTATCAATTGTTCAGGCCGCTGCTGCTGGTGAGATGGTGTGTGGGATGTCTTCTTGGCACACTTTGAGACCCTTAGCCCAGTTAAGGTTGTTTAAATACCCATATTGTTTTATGACCACAGTGTAGACATCTTTTGATGGCTGCTTCCAGAAGGATAACATACAATGTCACAAAGCTCAGATCATCTCAAACTGGTTTCTTGAACTTGACAGTGAGTTCACTGTTTCTCAAATGGCCCTCCACGGTCACCAGATCTCAATCCAGTAAAGCATCGTTGGGATGTGGTGGAACAAGAGATTCTCATCATGGAGCTAGCAAACAGCCACTGTGTGATGTATCATGTCAACATGGACCAAAATTTCTGAGGAATGTTTCTAGCACCTTGCTGAATCTGGGCCATGAAGAATTCAGGCAGTTCTAAAGGTAAAAGGGGGTCCAACAAAGTACAGTGTGGAAGTGACTTAAATCTGCTTTCCTTCCATTGACCAACCTACTGGAAAACAGCCCTTCCGCTTCGATGATCTGTGGCCTCCTTAAAGCACTTTCCTGAAGAGTTTATGGTCTCAATCACTAATTTCAGTTCTTCTTTATTACAACCTGATGTTCATTTTGTACATTCAGGTTTCCATTAGAGTAAAAAATGGTGACAAAGTGGGTACGATACCTAACAGTGTGTTATAGCCCTTTCTCAGTCAGATCCACTCTTTGCACTCTCCTTGCATTGTTTGCTTCCAAAAAGCTTTTATGTCAAAGCTCAAGTGGAAGTTGAAGAAATGTGGCTTTGCAAAACAGTTGGTGAAGGCACAGTGAGTTTATGAGCAAGAAACAATTTTCAGCCAGTAGGAGGCGGATATTTATTTATTTTTTTTTATGTTGTTAAATGACACGTTGATAAATGTGCACTGACTCATCTAATAATCAGCACACTGTTTGAATCATATCCAGAAGTTCTTTGTTGCAACAGAATATAGCAGAAAAGAGGGAAATAAAAAGAAAGACTTTGAGGTGATGTAAAAATTTATGGGATAAATCCATGCAGTGAGTGAAACTGGACTGAATGAGCTGGATTTGGATTCACTGATTTGTCTGGAAAAACTGCCAGTCTGGACTGGGAAAATAAAAAAACAAAAATCATAAACAGTCTAATACACACAATGGCTATAATTTATCTGCTACCTGATGCATTTTTTGTTTTGTTTTGGGGTTCTTTTGTTTGTTTTAACGAGGGCATTTCCAGTTTCATAATTTTAATCTTAAACTTACTGAACCCATCTCCTCGGTTCATTTGCTTGCGTTTTTAGCTCCTCCCCCTTTTAATGTGTGTGTTTTGTGTGCATGGTTACATTCTTTATTTGGGTGGACTGACTTTCCTTCAGGCTGACTTCATATTTCAGTTGGAGATTTATATTCTGAATATGGCCACAAGCCAAGCTCACTTTCAAATAAATAGCCAAGCACACACACACACACACACACACACACCACACACACACACACCCACACACACACACACACACACCCTACTGATACACCTGCACCTGAAAAATCTAGATGAAACAAAAAAAAGCACATACGAACAATTACCTTGTTTGTTCCTACAGTGGCGTGTGTGTGGTTACGCCATATCTCCCGGCTGCCTGTAGTGAACACAGAGATGTGATTGTTCCCCAGTTCCCCAAGGAGATGATATACCATAACATATCTCAGAGTGAGAGTCACTCTGATGGTACACAAACACAGACAGTGCAAGTCTAATATGAGGCTGGAAAATAGATGTCATAATGAACATAAATCAGATATTCACTCAAACGCTTACTGTAATTTACGGCAGCCAGAGTGCTGCGCAGCTGTCTCTGAGTTGTCAGATATTCTTATGTTCCTTGGTTCATGCTGAATCTTTTTCTAAGATGCTGAAAGCTGGAAAGCACACACCCATAAATGTCTTCTTTATGTTGCTGGCACTCTGTCCATGCATGTCTGCCACTTTAAATCAGAGGCATCAATACGTGTTTTTGTTATTAATCCTAATTATCCTTATCAGTCTGCAATCAAATATAAATCAATAACACACGGACAGGTGGAGAACAAAGAGAAAGGTGTGTCACATCTGCAGAAAGCAAGTAATACTCTTACTGTGAGGCAATGAGAGGGAGAGAACAGCTACACCTTTATGGCTTTTTCTGTTTTGCATCAGTGTAGCAAAAGGAGGCAAACAAACTAACTGTCTACATACATGCCAGCAGAGAGGCATACCTTTAACACAGCAGACTCAGAAAATCACTGTTTTCCATAACAACCCCAGTGTGTGTGTGTGTGTGTTTGTGTGTGTGTGTGTATTGATTCAATATTGAACCCACAGTGAAAGTTTGACAAAGCGATAATTATGGTTTATGTTTTTATTTCTGTCTGAGCACACACCCTGTACGAAAGTGTGTGTGTGTGTGTGTGTGTGTGTACTTTTATTGCTCATGCTGCGGGGATATAAATCCATTTAACTACTGTCTGCCCTTTTTCTGGAGTATAAAAAGCAAGTTGTTATATAAATCATTACATCTCTCCTCCTTTAAATTTGTGTTTTTATTGACGACTTAAGACAGATGGAAAAGGGATGAGAAGTTTAATAGATCTTTGTATTTTCTTTATTATGTGCAGTTTCTCCAAATGCAGTAAAAGCAAAGAAATTCAATTTATTTCGACAAACTCCTCCCACCAAAATTAATCCTTTCATTATAGAATCACAATCAATGCACACAATCACAGAAAGGAAATAAATACAAGAGGTACATTTTCTGACTTGTCTAAATTTATATGAATGATGAATGAATGATGTCCAAAGACATGCAGTTAGTGGGGTTAGGTTAGGAGGGTCACATTCACTTTCACATATTGCCCATAAGTGTGAAAGTGAATGTGAATAGTTGTCTGTCTGTCTGTGTTAACCCTGCAACAGGGTGTACCCTGCCTCTCACCCTATGACAGCTGGGATAGGCTAAGCCCTGAGATGCCTGCAGTACATGAAGCTCTGGGAATGGGCTTCTGATTAGTAATGAAGCCTCTATCACTAAAACCCCAATAACATTTGGTACTCACCAGCAATAGCCTAATATACACTCACTGGCCAGTTTATTAGGTGCACCTGTTTAACGGCTCATGGATGCACATATCCAATCACATCCAATTAATCACATCCAGCAGCTAGATGCATTTAGGCATGTAGACATGTCAAGGCAACCTGCTGAAGTTCAAATTGAGCATCAAAGTGTGCGGAAGAATATCTTTGATGGGATAAAGCAGCGGGAGACCACACCGGTCGCATCCATGATGTGTTAGCTATCATGTTGATATGGATCAAATTTTTTGAGGAATCCAGCAGCTCAATGCTTATTGAAACTTTGCCATGAAGAATTCAGGAAAAGGGGTCCAACTCAGGACTAGCAAGGTGTACCCAATAAAGTGACCGATGAGTGTACTATGTCAAAGTACACTCATCAGTTACTATGTAACTGTTTGATATGACATATAATATGATATAAAATTCAGAAAATATTAATAGTAAATGTTATTTATCATTTAATTCTGTTAACACTAAAATAACTCTTCACTAAACTGTGAATGATGAGATCACTGAGTACCTCACATGAAAAAACTAAGTTCACAGACTCATTTCAGTGTAAAAAATGCCATACTATTGTACATTTGTTGCATGAGTAAAATATTGCTACGATCTATTCCAGCTTGTTATTTTACTGCTGAAATACAGCTCAGACGCAGCTCCTGCAGTGATCTGTATCTTTGTTGCATCTAAACTGCATGAACCATCCATGAAAGCAATTGACAAGCTGATTAATGATCTCACCAACAACCAGTTGGAGGAGGTGTATGGGTGGCACCTGGTGACCTCCTAGGTCTCAATCTGTTTCTTACCAAAGATAAAGGAAGAGCACGGAGAAGGGATCATGCACTGGGATCACAGACATTATCAATGTCAACTTGCAGCACATGATGGTGGGGACTGAGTCTGCTGAGGTCTGCTTCATCACAGGCAAACACATATTTGGAAATCCAAGTCCTTACATGATAGACAATCAATTAACCTACATTCAGCAGTAATGAGTGACACACGAGCAAATAAAACAAACAAAAAACCCCAGGGGAATATCACACTTTGCTTGTTGACTTTAGCAGCAAAGGAATGAAGGTATCGTCAGGTTTCATCTCACCTGTGTGTTTTGAGAGGCTTGTGGTTCCACTGAAATCTTAACAGCCATCTGCCCACTGTCAGTCTCTTTGCCTTCCACAGAACTACCTTTATGTGCCACCCCCTCTTTTTTTTTTTTTTTATTGTGTATTGTTGCCATTGTTCAACTTTCAGGCTCCACCACACCATACCAATGGTGGTTTTGTTACTGCTATTTCACCTGGTTGGGCAGGTAATACAAGGATACTTAGAAAAAAAAAAATGAGCGTCATTAAAACACACCCTTGCATCCACTTTCTGAATTTTAATTCAACATTTGCCCTGCTAAAAAGATTTTGAGATTTGTTATGAATCTGATTGTGTCAGGCTTGGATCGCCTGGATGTCTCCGACTACAGATTATGAAAACTTTGTTGTGACTCTGCTGACTGACTCACCAGCCAAAAAAACCCAAAACAAAAACAAAAAAAACAGTGCTTGCATGAAAGAAAAATGAGCTGGGTGTAAATTAATCCTTAAATTTAGTGCAGCTGTAGGTGTTAAAGATGCTTTCTTGGTGTCTTGAACCAAAAGAAACATGCTTTTGATCAAAACAATATATATGATCCAGAAGTTGCAATACAGCATTTTTTTTTTTTAACTAAGGGTGTGACCTACTCTAGGGGAGGTCAAATTTTCTTTGAGTTCAACCCAGCCCACTATTGGTATGCATGTCTTTGTGCCTTCAGGAGTCAAATGCTTCACGTATGAATGAACTAAGGCTATTTCTTCCTAGAATTACCTGTGTCAAGTGCAACTAATCCCAGCAGGAGGATTCAATTTTAAATATGATGAGTGGTGGACAGTATATTTACTCACATGTTATCTGAGTGCAAGATTTGTTTTTTCCTTTGATATATTTTTTTGGACACTTAGATTTCTTTTCACATACAAAACATTAAAGCTTTATATTAATATAACCAAAAATTTAAAACCACACAATACAACATTAAGGTAAAAAAAAAAAAAAAACGACAAAAAAAGACATTGGATACATTTTTGCATTTGTCACTGTTGCTGCTCTTTAGCATGACAATAAAACCATTGTTCCATGGGCAGTCTGCTCATTGTATCAGCATTCCTGCACTACAGTGACATCATTGAGCGCACAATAATCCATGACAAAAGAAATGAGATGAAGAGCAGATGCCATCTTTTCCCTGCTTTTTCTAATCTCAGTTTCTCTGCCTCAGCCGAGTGTTTAGCACATGAAGGGAAAATGCATTTTGTTTGTGCAACTTTCCTCAGGCCCTTGCTAAGTAAATGCAATAAGCATAAAAGAAAGGCGGAGTTTGATTTTTTAAACTGTTTTATGCATCTTTGCACACAGTGGTTCAAACTGCTATTTCAGCTGCAACTTTGTCTGTCTTGTGTTAATCCAAGCCTTTAAAAATGGGAGGTGTTGTTTTTGATGTGTGGGATGAGGGATGCTAATAAAGATGCAGAGCAGCCAAACATAAAGTGGGACACCTGGGCTGCTTAAGCAGAACTATTCCTCTGGTCACAAAAAGGGAAATAACAGTAACTTTGAGTTTATTTGCTTTCTGGGTAGAGCATTTATTGGTCTCTCTCTGTCTTTGGCTTGCCCACCACTTCCAGGCAACACATTTTTCTATGAATGCATGTCTGACAGGGTTAAACACAATGTATCACTTCAGGTTTATTATCATCAAACCTGCATTCATATGAGTCATCCAAAAAACAAAACAAAACAAAAAACAACAAAAAATAGATGCACATTATTTTTAAACAAGTACATCAAGTCCCAACGGTCAAGACCAGTTCCAATTGTGGACTAATGTTTAGAAAAACATTACTAAACTGCAATGGATTGATTAGGTAGTTTAAATTGCTTGCTGACATATAGATAATCATCTCTCATCTCCGTACAGATCTGCTTAATCTTTGAATGATAGATGGCTCAAACTGTTTTAAAGGAGCGGGTTGGCATGGGGGTTTTGGAGAGTCAGGTGTAATTGTGTTATGATGACAAGTGGTTTACCTGGCTCACAGATCAGGTAGGAGGAGAGGTTAGCAGAATTTTGCTCAGGGCTTCAGGAACTCAGGACCAGCTCTGCTGTTTGTTCTGTGCTTTTAAACCATTTGTGCGTAATTGATGGAATTACTAGTTATGGCTTTTGTCACAGTGTGGGCTTTGAGAATGAGCTAGAGTTGGAAAAGGAGTGGTTGTCACCCCAGCACAAAACAAGTAAGCAAAACAGCACATTGTTAAGTTTCTGTGTTTCTGACAGCTATAAGTGCTGCTTTGTTGAGGTGCAGAGCTACATTTATTTCTATTACTATTTTAAAAAAGTGTCATCTGCATGAGTAAACTAAATGAATACCCTGATCACACAGTAGCAGTTGGGGGCAGCAACCCAGCAGAGGTCAGGATATTTGAGGCTTTGCGAGGTACTTCTGTCTAGTGCTGTGTTTTTAGTTTTCCCCTCTGTTTCTTACAGATATAGATACAGATGGGAGCTTTTTTTTTTTATTATGTAAGTTGCTGTTAATATAAGGCCCCAGTCACACATACATGGAAGACCTGCTGGTGATTGCCATGGTCGCCCATAGTTTGCACTTGGGCGACCATGACTTGTCGTCAAATGCTGTTCTCACCAATAGGTAGCGAAACTGTGAAACTGTGAAACTATGAGAAGTGCGACACAAACAGGGAATTTTCACCTTTAAATTAAAAGTTGCACCTTTTGACATGTTTACTGCGATGTTAAGGTGCAAATTTTACTTTCAAGATGAACCTTCTCCATTTCCGTTTCTTTTTCAAGTTTTACTGCCTCTCAGCCAGTAGTTTGCAGAAGTCAGCGTCTTCTGTGCAAACTATGGGTGACCACAGCAATCTGCTAGCAACCAAAGCAATCACAAGGAGGATTTAGTTGCAGCACCTTCTTTGTAACTGATTCCATCTCACGAGAGCCATCAACCTGCAGCAATCATTTGCCAAGCAGTTGGGGAATATCCCTTGTTCTTTCTGTTCTAACATTGATGTTCTCCTGTTTCCCAGTTCCCTCCTGAATGGGTGCCTGGGGCCACTGCCTGCAGAGTTCGCCTCAGCTGTTCCATCAAGTCGGTCCATTCCACCTGGAAAAGTCTGGTTAAACATTTTCCTTTCTGACCCACCTGCCTGTCCACCCTCCAACGGTCTCAACAAATTTTGGATACCTGGCCACTTGTCTCCACTCCTCCACTGTACTCACCCTGGATTCTCCAAGTAAGCGCTTACTTACAGTACTTGGAGATTCCAGTTATTAAGTCTGAATTGCACCCACTTTCCTCTTTCCCAGAATAACCCACCCAAGTTATCTGATCCTCTTGTAACTTATGAACTCACACAAATAAATTATCTGAGCTATACATGGTTGTCTTTCGGGGCTTGCATAAGCCCATGACAGTCACCAGTCTGTCTCCCAAACCTGTGTGACCAAGGGTCTGCATTGGCCGCTGTTTCAGGGACTTAAAGAATTCTGTGCAGGAAGCTCATTTTCAGAAACAGTGAGTAACATTGTTCACTGAAACAGCAGCAACATAAACAACTCCAGAAAGTTATCGTGTTGATGGTCATTTTATGTTTTATTGCTATTATTGGCAAACATTTATAAATATGTGCTTACCGAACACATATCTGATTGACATCTGACATTACTGTATTTACAATAAAGCTCTGTGTTGGACTGGTGCACAGTGCCTGTGTTCATGGTCAGAGTTACAGGTTACATCAAGTGTAGCAGAGATGAGTTTGAATTTTAGCTGGTGGTGCTTAGATTCATTCATTGAATTCAACCTTTATACAAACAGTATACTGTCAGTGTAGGGGAAGGAAATCAGCCAAGATATCTTGTGAAATACTGGGTTACATTTTATTAAATTCACTTCATGCAAGGGCAGTAAACCTCAGAGCAGCAGCAGTACGTCAGCTGATCACAGCCTGCACACAAAGAAAATCTACTGGAGCTGACAATAGAAATGATTAAATCAATCATAGAAGCGATTCTTTTCCCCACACTGACCCACTACAACTGATCTTACGGTTTCCCCACCTGCCAAATCCCACTTTAACTCCTAACTGTACTAATATTTGTGTTTATGTGTGGAGGCAGTCATTCTTTGCAGTGTAGGTAACAGATTCAAGATGAGTATATTCATTAGACTTTGGGTTGGAATAATGTTTGTATTTCAGTTAAACCATTTTATTATATTAATTTAGCAGATTCATTTAGCTTTACTCAAAACTAGCTGGTAGAAATGTCCTTCACAGGGCTACTTTTACTTTCTTACTTTGAGTACATTTCAGGGCCATACTTTTTTATGTTTACTTGAGTGAAGAAATTGAGTCAGTACTTCAGCTTTTACCAGAGTATTTTTTTAACTCAAGTATCTGTACTTCTACTTACATACAAAATGTCTGCACTTTGCCACCTCTGCCTGTTGTTCATTTCATCAACACCAAACTGACCCCTCTGCTACTTCAAGGACCAGATCAATATCCCAGGATTTCAACTGAATCGATGCTAAACTCTGATTTTTTTTAAAAAAAAGAAAAGTGTTCCTTTAATTTTTTGGAGCAGCGTATGTTAAAAGCACCACAGACAGGGCTGATGGAGTACTTTTGCACACACTTCGAAGGTATTGCACCGACTTACAGAAACTTACAGAAAGCCTGTAGACTCACTCTAACCGTAACTACCTTTATCTTACTTACGCTACCTTTACACCAAGTCTGCACTCTGAATCTCTTACATTGTGGGGATTTTTTTCTTTGTAACCAAAAGAACAAAGGTCCCCACAATCATAAAGAGACTTCTTTTTTCCACTCCATGAATAATGAGTACACACATATTTCTCTACTTTTGCTTTCTCTTCATCCTCTTGCGAAAGAATGTTAGGTAATAACTCAATAACTAATTATTATTTAATCAGTTGGCAGTTTTACCAGTTTGTAAAAAGATCATCCTCATAGTCCTGAGCTGATGAACTCTCACCAGTGGTCTTCTAGTTTTAGTGTCAGCATGATGCTCAGATTTGTGGTCTTGAGCACTAGAAACGGAAAGTGTGTTCATGTCTTTCCACTGATGTCTCATCTAATTACAGGACTTTTCTCTGTAATGAACCTAATTGTATAATTGTATAATTATGTATTGTATAATTATGCAGTTCACATTCTGTCATAACTTTAATGTGGCTCTCAATTGAAGCCTTGATTGAAGCCTCAATCAGCAGAGACGTGATTTTAAAAATTAACGACATTATTAATAATATTTCTGTTGTAACACTTGATGTAGAACGCGTTTGCCTTTCCCTGTCGCACAGGATCAAATATCCACTGTCTGTGGCCAACTTTGTTGCGCTTTTAGTGAGAAAATTCCAGCATAACTTTTCACATCTAAAACGCTCACACACCCATTACAGACAAAGAGTAACAACGAAGTGTTTTCCCTTTTTTTTTTATATACCCGAAAGCTGAAAAATGACACATCTTCAGTTACAGCCAAGTACCTCTTTTCTAGACACACACACAAACGATCACATGTAAACCCTTTTAACATGACTCAAACTCCCAAACTCAAAGGCAGACGTACGCTGTTGTTTTGTGCTTTCTTCGATCCAATCAAACCACAGAAACTTACCAGTCAAACCTCATGCACTTTCACAGATCACAGTCCAAGTGCTTCTTTCACTGAGAAGTCAGGTTCAACTTTAGTCTTAAATGTATCCAATGCAGCTTGAAGGAAAACATGGCTTTTATTTCCAGTTCTTTTCTCACAGCAATAATGAAGACGCAGTAAGACAGCTTGATAGTTTTCAGCAGTGAGGTGTGCACCTGACAGCTGTGTGAGCAGAGGCCTGTCATAATCCATTATCAATAAACTTCTTATGTTTCAAAAACAAATTCACGAAGTGCTTCATAATGTGATCAATCAATGAGAAAAGAAAATGAATGCAGTAGTCAAAGTCTGTGTTTGTGTACCTAGAACCTGGAGCATTTCAGCTACTAAAGCAGCTCTTCATTATCTTATCACTTTAAGATGACAGCATGTTGTTGGAACAAGTGAGCCTGGCCTTTGCTCTTATTTATGCTGCTGTTAATATGGACGATGCAGAAAACGCATGGTTTCAGATTCAGGCAATTTCATTTGAACCAATCGCCACAGCGTGTGCAGCCGCTTCCACAGAGGCCAGTGAGTCAGTATGTTTCCTGGGAATTTGGGGGAGGGTTTGCAACCTTAAGGGTGTGGCATACTGTCGTATGTAAAATAGTACTACTTCCAGTGAAAAGCCACAAATATTTATTTTTTGGTATGTGGTATCTGCATCTTCACCATGTAACATTTTTTTTTGTAACTTTTTTCTTTTTTAATTCATGCAAAAATAACTATGCTGGAAAATACTTACATAAAGCAGTTTATAAATAACTCAGTGAACGCAAATAACAGATATTATATAACAGATTTTAAATTTCAGCCATATTGCTCGACTTTTATAAATAAAATCTATGGTTGCATTCGCAATAACGTCTGCAGGTTACCTGCGTGCTAGTGTGTCTGCTTGTAGATATAACGTGGAACATATGGAGCATAGTTTCATATAAAGAATGATCAGCCACCTCTTGTCACGCAGGAATGCTGAAGCATATGATATGGGACAAAAGATAAACAAAAACTGAGGAATGTGTCTGTAGGATTAACAGCAGCAACAGAAGCTTTGAGGGGGAACAAGGACTTTAAACAATGTGGTTAGAAAAGAATTCTTCTTATTAAAGATAATATAAATAAAAAAAAAATCCCACTCTCAAGTCATATCTTTTCATAAAATTTTATTTTAAATTTTATGTCCAGATTTTGCTTTTTGCTGCCTGTTGCCGAGGCTTCTGCCCTTTGCAATACAGTGGGAGATGAATACATTTTTATTTTTGTTGTTCAAAATATTTAAAGTATTACTTAAAAAAAAAACAACTTAAAATCAAATGTTTTCCTCACAGACAACCTTCTAGTAAATTAAGATGAAGATCTACTCTGACCCTACAGTAGCTAGATGGATTATTTGGAAGAAAAAGCAGACAGGGCCCCTGCAACTGTACAAAGAGGTTACTTTTTTGTCTGTCTGATATGTACGTATTTATGTAAAAGCGTCTGAACTCCATGTTTTGCTTTTGATCACTGTGAACAAAAAACAAAGATCAAGAAGGAAAGATTAGAAATCAAGCTGTTGCCCCTCTCTGGTAATTTCCTAGAGACAGTAGCAGAGGTGGAAAATTCATTCCAAGCAATCGTTTCCAGGCCTCACTATGCGCAGCGTCTTTGCGAGACAGAGTCTTTGCGAGACAGAGTCTTTGCGAGACAGCGTCTTTGCGAGACAGCGTCTTTGCGAGACAGCGTCTTTGCGAGACAGTGTGCGCATTATATGGAAGTGATATGTATCTACCTGGGATACAGAAAGGAAGATTACAAATCAGAAGATCTAGTCTGGTGTTATTCAGAATAAAATGTCATATGAATACCAGAGTCTATGGTTTTAGAGTGGCCCCTGGAGTCAGTTGCCTTTTTCCTTGAGTCATTTTTGATTCAAGAACCCGGTTACAGTACAGCCTGACCTGCACTGGAAGACACCACCTGTCTGATTCTCCACTTGTCGTCATACAAAAATTTCTGGGTGAACCTACAGTAGGTGTGTTCAGACTTGAAAGACTTGCAGCAGAAAACATGCAAAACACATAAGCTGTCATGTCAACCATGTCTTGCCTCAATGCATTGGCCAAGCGAGCATGGAATAACAGCAGTGATGACAGATGTCACAGCGTGTGCACGCATGTGTGTGTGTATCTACAATTTCTTTGTTGTACAAGGCAAACTATATAATCCTTTGCTCTCTGTCGTTGATTTTGTCGGACTCCTTAAAAATGAGTGCAGGGAAATGCATGCATTTATGTGAGCAAAGCTTTTTTTTAAAAAAAAAAAAAAAAACAACAACAAAAAAATAATAAGCACAAATGTTTTTGGAATGGATAAAGTGCGAGTCTTTGATCTTAATCTTTACCCCACTCAGCACTGTCTTAAAAAGCAGAGAATCAAAAGCAATCTGCAGAAAAGTGACCATTAAAGGTGCACCAAACACACTCTAATAAATGAGGGGCTACACTGTGTTATTAGGTCAGCTCTCCAACACTGTTTTGTAACAGTCGTGGCGCTCGGCCAAAAAAGGATTACTGTGCTTAGGACTGAGGTGTCCCAATGAAAGACACCTGTCACCTGTTCATCCACCAAACACTCATTTCAGTAATGCTATGAAACCACAATGGCTTGTTCAAACTGTACGTTGTATATGCAAAGGAAATGACGAAACAAAGATGCCTAAAAGAAATTAGGTTTTGCAATCAGGATGGTTCATCTTTCTGTCAGTTTTAGGCCTGTGCTCAGTTTAGACCTGCTTAGAGAAGATGGATATGGAGAAGAAGTTGCAGAGACAGGAATAGTTGACAGCAGTGAATCACATTTTGCATTTTTGAGGGATTTTTCTGCAGCTATTTTGATACATCCGTGGTGTTATACAGAAGGTTGCATTAATTTACTAAACGAAGATGTCCGTCAGAGTATCATGAACATGACATAAGTGGAGTCTTCTTTCTTCCTGCTCTGCTTCTTTCTTTCTGCTTCTTTCTTCTGGTTCTCAGTTCCAGGGAAGAAATCTGAAATGTGTCGGACCTGATGGATAACTCTAGATCAAGGACTGTCAAATTACGACCATCGCTCAGATGAATGGAAAGAATGTTCTATGCTACATTTAATTTAGTCACAGTTCCTGCTTTGATAAACGAGCTCTTACTAGTTAAAAAAAACATAAAATGCCTCTGGTGAATAAGCAGGCAGTTTTAATACATTTCATAAATGCCTGAATTTATGATGCTCGGGGTCGTGATGTGATACTGTTGGGGTAGTAAAATAGATCAGAGCTCATTGTTCAGATCTTCAAGTTTCTGTTTGTCCACACAGGTGAGCAAAAACAGTGAGCTCAAAGGTTGAGAGGTGACTGCTGGTTCTCAGCGGGTTCTGCAAGATTTATTTTGTTCTACTACAAATACCTTAACTATAGTGTAATGGATCTTTATTTGGAAAACAAAGTGTCAAGCGTAGGTGTTTCTGACACAGGTAACTGCAGTTTAACACGGATCACTGATCCATTGACAGGGAATGTGATTTAAATTTATGTGCACTTGGCAGCCAATCAAAAATGAGTATTTTCTGCCACGTGACAGGAGAAGTTTTGTACATGAAACCAAATAATTTCTGCTTTAGCCTATGCTCTGCAGTTTTACCCTTTGCGTCTTCTCTTGTAAATATTAGTTCAGTTCCTTATGGGAAGCGCTTGTTCCTTGTCACACCCAGGCCCTTGTCTTCCTCCTGTGCGCACACACACACACACACACACACACACACACACACCCTACACAACAGACAATTACATTATTTTCATTTTTAATCTATTTTAATGGTTGGAGGTGTCACAAAATATCTTTCCCAGGGTTTAGATTACAAACAAAACATTCAGATCCACTTGTCAAATCCCACCCTTCCACTTTGTATGCCAGTATAGTTTAAATTCAAGCAATGCAAAAGCAAAGAAATAAACAAATACAAATTCTGTTGAAAGGTGTTTATATTAATTATAATCTCTGACTTTAACTCTGTTTTTAGTTGTTTTCTTTTTTAAATGCACACACCACTTACTGTAAATCAGTTTTCAATAATACAGTACTGTGCAAAAATCTCAAGTCACCCCTCATGTCTTCCCATTTTGCTAAGAAAATGGGAAATAAGTGCAGCAATTTATTGAAACCTCTGCAAACATAAATGGAAATGCAGTCTATAAGGCAAAAAAAAAAAAAAAAAAAGAAAAGAGGTTTTACAATCCTAACGGGCTTCAAAGTCAATATTAGTATGACCACCTTTATCCTTCAACACAGCCTGAATTCTCTGAGGCAGCTTTCTAGTAATTTCTTTCAGTAGACTTCAGGAATAGTTCTCCAGGCTTCTTGAAGGACATTCAAAGCTCTTCTTTGGATGTTTGCTGCCTGTTATTTGATTCTCTGTCAGGATGATCCCACTGTGCTTCATTAATGTTGAGGTCCAGACTCTGAGGAGGGCAATCCATGACTGATGGTGCCAATCAGATGCTTTCCAGATGATATTGCATGGTGGATCAAAATCCTTTTCTGTTTTCATAATTCCATAAACAAAATCCCCAACACCCCAAACCATGACAGAGCCTCCAAGGATGGCTGTAGACATTCATTGTTTTACCGCTCTCCTGACTTCCTCTGTACATACTGACATTAATTTGAACCATAAAAAAAACTGTTGCCAGTGATTTTCAGTCCAGTTCTTGTGTAATTTGGCATACCTCAGCCTTTTCTCCCTGTTTCCTTTCCTTAAGAATGGCTTCTTGACGGCCACCCTTCCACTGAAACATTTCTGATAAGATTTCATGAACAGTAGCTGGATTAACTGAAGGGACAGATGTATCTCTCGGGTCCTGTGTCAGGTCTTTGCTGGATTTTTTTGTTTGTTTGTTTCTTCAGGACATGACTTTCAGATACTGTTCATCTACTGTAGGAAGTTTTTTTTAGGTCTGATACTTGATTTTGTCCTCCACTTGTCCAATTTCCTCAGATTTTTTAATATCACACTATACACCATGTTTAGACATGTCAAATTTTCAGAAAACATCTCTTTGGAAATCACCTTGTTATGCAAAAAATACTGTTTTATGTCTGTCAGTGTGATCTTTGGAATTTTTCATAGATTCAGCTAAAGAAATGAGAACAAATATGTTTTTGTCACATGCTACTAGTAACAAAGTACCTACACTTAGGAGCAATATACAAACTGCACAGTATATTTCTCTTAAGACTTTGCATTTTATACCTTTTTTTTTTTTTACAGTTTTTTTTTTTCTTTTAAAAAGAGATGGGTCTTAGGCTTTCAGTACAAACCAAATTTGGTTGGGGAAGTGAAGCATTAATGTCTCTTGCCTCAACTTAATAGTTAAATTACAGCCTACTAAAATAAGTAATAACACTGGGCCCTGCTGCAGCAACAACCTGTAAATATGCTATATTACACTCTGAAAACATCACATTTTCCATAATGATTTTTGTAATTTTTTATAAGAACATCACTTCACCTTTGGTAAGATAGAACTTACATTAGTAAAATACATTACTTTATAAATTTATAAGAACAAGCTAATATGGTCTGGGTGTTTCGCAAAATAACAACAGCATAAAATTAATTTGCATTATGTGTTTGAGGGACTGGCTTAGAGTACAGTCTCTGATGGCCTTATAGTTTTCACATAGATTGGGAAAGTACATCCCCTACAAAATAAAAGCACAAGGCTGATACAGTACAAGTGGTCAGTGATGGTTTGTAAGAACCTAGTAATAAAAACATTATTGAAAATTAGGATGTGGAAAAAACATATATTCGGACAATAGTATTTAAGCTTTCACTTTCACTTGTTGCTGTCCCATTTCTGAGGAATACATGATTTAGGTTGGGCTTATATAAAATTGTTCAGGTGCATTCAGGTTGTAGTAGGAGCGGTCATAATTATACAACACTGTTGTTTGTTTGCTATTCAAACTCGAAATTCACATTACCAAGGTGCGCGCGCGCGCACACACACACACACACACACACACACACACACGCACACACACACACACACACACACCACACACACACACTGGACCACCCCGCCCCGGTCCCGCCCAGCTGCCCGACCCCACGGAGAACAGACGGCGGATCATGTGACAGCAGCGGTTTCTGAACGACAAAAGCGGACTCACACACATACACTCACGCAGTGAGACACAAACACACACACACACACACAGATAGAGGAGTTTCGTAACTTGGGGAAGTTTTACGGAGCCATCGATCACAGAGCCGTCTTGTTGTTTTTTCTCTGATGTCAGTGACACAGCGGAGGACCGATCGTCGCCTGCGTCACTTTTTCAGCGGAGCGCCTAATTGAGTTTCTCCCTGAGAAGGGAACCTGTGCCTTTCAGCAAGGCAGCTGTGAAACTAACGTCTCTCTTCAGGAATAGACCGTATACTCCATCTGAGAAGTAAGTCTGACGCGGTGACTTCTGCGGGTACTTGACGGTGTTCCCGGGCTGCCTCATAGGCTGACCCCGGCGCAGGCGAAATTTCCTCTCGGATATTCTGCGGTAAAGTCTGTGATTGCAACGTGGTCTGTTTTTATTTATTTATTTTTAACTGGATGTGGTAGTGGGATTGCTGTAGGCTGTTATTTCTAATAGATTACAGTAGTCCATAAATTAAAGTTGCGGGTCGGCGTTTAATGAAAACAGGCGGCTCGTGCGTAATTTGAGGTTTGATTAATTAATTAGTTAATCACCCACAGCTGTTTTCTGTGGCCGTGCCCTCATTTTTATTCCCTGTTCGGGAATTAACCTACAGTATTTTCTTAATTCATCTTTTTGTAATGAAGGCCATTGGTGAACGTTTTCCTTCTTAATTTATTGATTAATGATTAATGAGCTTATCGATGGCTGGTAGCTTATGTAACCAGACTTTAGGTTGTTAAAAGTTTTGCTATTTTTGGCTTTTAGAGCCTTTTAAACACTAAGCTGTTGTTAATTAGCACAAATGTGGGTTTATTTGCATGTGGAGTTTTTTTTTTTCAGTGTTAAAATGATGTGATTTATTTCTTGTGTAGACGTAACTTGTATTAATAGAGGCGTTCTCTTTTATCTACAGATTGCTTTTCCTCTTTTTTAAAAAAGATAATTCAGTAAAATATTTAGAATGTTTTTAGAAATCGCACCTTAGCTTATTTAAAGGTGGGTTAACATGGCTAAAAACAAAACAAAACAAAAAGGAAAATTTATTCTCCATATAAGGAAAACGGCAACATTTTGCTTTTGAGAAAGTGGGTGTTTGCTGGGCTGATCAAGTGGTATGAATCATAAGGACGATCATACGTATTGTTAATTATTGCTCACATCACTCATTTATTCATAGGTCAGATTGAGAAATGGTAAAAGTCTGATTATGATGCAGTGGTTTGAGAGGTGCACCTCAGATTTTGCTGCACGCTTCGTGTCAGCGCTGAGCACAGTGTTACAGATGGGAAAATATGTGACAGGTGTGTGTGTGTGTGTGTGTGTGTGAGGGTGAAAGACAGGGCAGCAGATCCAAAACTGTCACACCTGAGATTTTCTTTGTCCTCTTGTCTCACTGCATTCTTTACAATATACATCTCTCGTTTACTCTCCCTCTGCGTTTCTTCGTCTCTGTCTCTCCCTGTTTCCTGTGCTTTGTTTCAAGGCTGAGGCTTGCGTCACACATTCCACTTGGCATATGAAGCCCTTATCCTGTTTAGAGCCTGGAGAGAGAGAGAGACAGAGAGAGAGAGAGAGAGAGAGAGAGAGATGTGGGGGGTGGATGGGTGGAATGAGGGCGACATTTCTCCCTCCCTCTTCTTTCCTTAAGTTCGTACTTTTGTCTCTCTTTAGAGCAGTGAAAAGAAAAAGGATGAGTCGCCTTTCCATTTGTGTATTACCTGTTTATTTGTCTAACATTAGGACAGTGCACATACACACACAGATACACACGCCCCAAATACCCCACCCATCCCTACGCCTTTTTTCCTGAATCAACATGCTGATGTTATCTGGTGGAACAAAATGCGCAAGACTGTGTACACACGCGCGCACACGTACGCACACACACACACACACTGCTCAAAGGGCATGTCCTAGGGAACATTAGGGCTAAACATTAAACTCCTGGATGTTGAGTAGGTGGTGATTCTCCATGAGAAGTTGAGAAAATAGGGACACTGCTCCAGAGACAGCCGTAAACCTAAAAAGCTGTGACTAGTTACACAACTTCACATGCGTGCCAGCACATGGACGCACAAACACAATTATGTTAGAGCACACACACACACACACACACTTGTGTATTCAAACCCCTGGCTCCTTCTTATGCCCACCACCACCACCACACAGCCCCCCAATGTTTGAGGTTCATTGAAGTGTTGTCATATTTTGGTTGAAACCCACTTCATTTTCTTCCCCATTTCTGTCTCTGCCCTGTTCTTTCCACTTCCATTTTGACATAGTTTGGTCAGAGCGGCTGTTTTCTTTGCCCTTTCTCTCCTTCCAGTCCCCCCCCCACCACCACCACCTCTCTTTTCTCATTCTTTGGGTAGGGAGGTGTAATGTGTGTGTATGTGGGGTGGTATTGGTGGGGAGGGGGGAGTCAGACAGGAAACCACAGGCCCCCTGCAGCAGCACCCCCGATTTGGCTTCACTCTTCTCTTCCTTCTCCTCCTCCTTCTTCTCCTCTGTTCACCCCCCGACCCATCACGCAGTGTGGAAATAATAACAGTCAGACTAAACTCTCAGGGCTTCCGCTTCTCTCCCTCTCTTCTTGTTCTCTCCTTCCCTCTGTCCTCAGTTGTCTGGAAAGCCTCAAAATGCTGCTCTCTCTCTCTCTCTCTCCTCTCTCTCCTCTCTCTCTCCTCCTCCTCTCCTCCCTCTCTCCTCTCTTCTCTCTCTCTCTCCTCATCTCTCCTCTCTCCCTGTCAAGTTCGAAGGTGTGCATGTGTGTGTCTCTGTCAGTGTTTGAACCTTGCAATCAGTTGGGTGTGACTTTAAATGTGTGTATCCATTTGCTTGTATATATGTGTCTGTGTGCGAGATGATGGATCCTGTTTCCTCTCCCCTGCTGATGGCCTCCCTCTGGCTTACCCCCCCCCCCGAGGTCTGCAGGCCGGCAGCTTCGCAGTCTAGTTGAGAGGAACTCAGAGGGACTACGTGCCCGTACATGTGTGTGTTAGTTTGCGCGCGTGCATTTGGGGGCGTAAAAAGACGAGAAGTGGCTGCCGGCTCACTCAGATGAGGGAAGAGAAGCCAAAATAAGAGGGGGGTTAAGCAAGAGCCTTAAAGTGAGAGGAGTCATCAGAGCATGTGCTGTGTATTAGGGGAGTCATGAGTAGGAAGTGAGGTAAGGGTTGAAAGTAGGGAGCAGGGGGGTACACTGGGAATAAACTGGAATGAGTAAGGGGCAACAGAAGAAGTGTGGTGCAATGAGAGAGTACATTAGGGAGAGCTCGGGAAAGGGAAAAGTTAAATGTTGTAATAATATCGGATGAATACCTATATGAGTCATCCAATTAGGATGTTAAGACTAATGGGTGCCTTCCTTGAAGAGTGTGAATAGGTAACAAAGTGTACGTAAAGTTCTTTGTATAAATGTTTGAATGCTGCTTGAGTCGACCGATTTGGGGTCAAACTGACAGTCATGACATAAAACACTACAGGACTGTCACAAGGTGAGAATGGCGAAGGGGGTGGGAGGCAGTAAATATTAGGAAGAGTCAGAAGCAGGGAACATTGGGCTGCAAATGTGTGTGTGTGTGTGTGTGTGTGTGTGTGTGTGTGTGTGTGTGTGTGTGTGCGTGTGTGTGTGTGTGTGTGTGTGCGTGTGTGTGTGTGTGTGTGTCGGTATTGTGGCATGTTCTTGGACAAAGATGTTGTCTGGAGGTTTTTGGTCTCTCTGGTGATCTCATCATCTCCAGCCTGTTGCCATTAGTGTGTGTGTGTGTGTGTGTGTGTGTGTGTGTGTGTGTGTGTGTGTGTGTGTGTGTGTGTGTGTGTGTGTGTGTGCATGTGCGCTGGCCCATTTTTGTCTGCGTGTGTTCCAGTATGTGTGCGTGTCTGTAATAATTTAGTCCTTTTAGTGATTTAGTGTGTGTATTCTGTTGAGCTAGCAGAAACTTGTGCGTGGCTGTGAACACACGCATTTGTGTATGTGTGTGTGTGCACACAGCCAGGGAGTCCAAGCCACAATATTTTTCCCCTCAGTCATGTTGTTTTATATCATTCACAGAGAGGAGAATAAGAGTGTGGGGTGGTGTGTGGTTCAGATAAATACAGTAGTAAAGACATGAGTGATTGCTGGGGAGCGAGTGGAGAAGAGTCCAGCGGTGGAGGAGGAGAGGGGTGTAGAAGGTGTTTGCTGAGGGGGCTGGGGTTGAGTACACAGTAGCTCTACTGACCTAGGACAATATTTGCAGACATGCACAAACATACGCCTAGTAGTAAAAAAAAAAAAAAAAAAAACCCTCCACAACAGCCCGAGCAGGTCGACTTATTTACCGTGAAGTTGCAGCGTGCCGTGACTGTGTCATATCACGTGTTGGTCCGTTTGATTTTTCATTTGAGGCTCCACCTGGAAAAGAGATGAAGAGGAGGAGGTGCTTACTAATTTCTGCCCTCCAGCAGATGTAGATCAGTTTGACTTCATAGAAGACTCTGTGTCTAACAAGGCAATTCGGCTAGAGCTATGAAGAACACAGTTAATCTGTTGCTGTGTAGAATATCACAAATACAAAGAAAATATCCAAGTTAATTAACCCAAAGATATTCAGTTTAATGTCTAATTTTAAAAAAAACACAAAAACTCCTCACAATTCTACTCAATAACTGTGAAATATTTGATATTTTTTCTGTGTAGAAACTTCTTAAACAGTTAAATCAGTTTTCAGAACAGGCAGTTCTAAAAGCAACATTGAAACAAACTGATGAGCTCCAGCTGCAGATTATCTGTAATCTACCGAGGCCTTGTGGCCACTGAGGAAGATGCTGTGCAGCTGAATGATTTTTCTTTCCTGTGATTGTTAAGTTTGTGGGACTCATTGTGCTTATTCTTTTATGAGACACCCAGAGGGAAAGTCTCTTCCCCTCCCCTCACTATCCTGCTGTCACACGTTGTATGATAACTCTCATGTCTTCATTTTCCTCCGTGGTCAAATTCAACCACTTGGCACACACCTGTCAGTGGATTAAACAAATAACATGAATTATTTGCTGTTCCGGTTGTGTAAGCCAGGGCTCTGACACCATCAGCCAAATTCTCCTGTAGTTACTGATACCTGTAACCAGTTAACCAGCTACCAGGAACTTGTTCTTGTGTACTAGGCACGTGTACATGAAAGGGGAAGTACATGTGTATGACAGGTTAACTCTGAGAGGAGTGTGTTCCTGTCACTGCATGTATTCTTTTGAGGAATTTAACATGCACGAAGCGCTACGCATATTGTTCTGAGAGATTAAGTCAGATAAATGAGTCTCTGAACATTTTAGTTCAGCGTGCACACACACGGATATATATATGATATATATTAATCTCAACAGAATTTCTCCAAATTTGGCTCACTTGGATTCAAGGATTTACTGATTAGATTTGGGTAGTCAAAGGTCAAGGGTACTGTGGCCACACAATATCTCAGGAACACCTGAAGGAGAGTTCATCACATTTGACTCAAACATCCATTTGAACTCAAGGATGAACTGATTAGACTTTGGTGACCTTACACATTTGGTTGGAGACTGATGGTGATGCTAATTATTGAAACCTGCCTCTGTGATCTTCAGTTCAAGACCAGGAGGAGACACAAACCCAGCCTCACACAGTGAGTGCCGGACCCAAGCCTGGATAAATGGGAGGGTTGCATCAGGAAGGGCATCCGGTGCAAAATCCGTGCCAAATATGTGGCTCCATCTGCTGTGGCAGCGGCTTAGGGGGAGCAGCTGAAATGAGTTTCTTTATTTTAGTACAAGTACATATATTTATGTACTTGTACTAAGATGTTATTGGCAAAAAACTGGTTGGTGGAAGCAAGTGCTGGACTAAAAATCTATAGTAAATATGAAGGAAAAGTAAAAAAAATTGTATGGAGACTTAAAGAGTTGCCTTATATTGTGGTGGTGTGAACATGGCATCAAACAGAATTCATATTTTAAGATGTCGTTTTGGACTCTGGGACATTGTCATGCACATTTTTGACTGTTGGGACGGGAACTTTTCTGTTCCTGCTTTCTGATGTTTTTCATCAGTCACACCTTGTTTGCAGATGTGATTTTATTTATTTTGTCTATGTGTTTGTCAGGATCTATTCTCTTTTTGTGGTTTTGCCATTGATTTTTTTTAATTCCCAAACATCATTTTGGACATTGTGAATTTCTTATTGTTGTAGTGAAAGTATTTGCATCTTTACCTACTCTGAATTTGTTTCCTTTGACCTTTTCCTAATTCCTAATTTGTTTGTGTTTCATACTTGCTCTTATTGTCACCTTAGTGTGTGATTTACAACAACAATAGAACAACTGCTTGACCTTCAGTTGAACTACAATACAATTCAAACCCGGATTAGAAAACACACCCTCAAAACACACACAGTTCCCACCTGATGGCAGGCTCTTTGTTTCTTTGGAGCCGGGCAAAGGGTGAGGTTTCAGTCGTCATGTTCACGCCCTTCCTGATCCAGCTAGCAAGCATCCTGCTTCGCTATTGGTCTGCTCCCCATCTGGTCTCTGTGTGTGTCTGCATTCCTGTATGTGTGCACTAGGGTGTAATGACTTGAGTTCTTGCCCATTTGTTAATAATTAAAGGCTAACTTGTCTTCAGACTGTGGACTTTAATCAGGTCACACACACACAGACTTCCTCAGGGTACATTCTTTGACAGTTCACGCTGCCTTAGTGCTACAGCGGTCTCTCTCTCTCTCTCTCTCTCTCACACACACACACACACACACACACACACACACACATGCACGCACGCACGCACAGACACACACAGAAACACACATGTGCATAAAGAAGCCCATAAACACACTCATGTAACACATGCAGAGTCATCCCAGCTGCACCTGGCCATTCAAAGCCAAGGTAACTGGAAACACCTTTGAAACCTCACACGCTTTGATCCAAAAAAAAAAAACTTGACAGGCCTTGACGTGGTGTGTGTGTCTGTGGGATTTTTACTGTCTTGTCTCTGACACAGGGCAGTTTCCAGCCACATCATATCTGCAATTGGTCTCTCTCTTGTAAAACAACAACTGCTTAATTCACAAGTAGCTTGTCTGAATGTCAGGTGTTTTTGAATGACACTGGTAGCACTCTCTGTCAAACAGATTGTGCATATTTGAAAACCTGACTGAGCAGTGAAAGAAAAATGTGTCAAATCTGACAGAAAAAATATGTAAGGGGCTGCACTGATGTTGAATGTGCCCTCGCAGTCTCCTTTACTTAAGTACAGACCCTGTCAAATCGTTGCCTCTACTTTATGCGATTTACTTGTCTTTACATCACAAAATATGTGTTTTGGTGTAGCAGCTCCTTGCCATGTGAAGAAGTCACATTAACAACATGGACAGTGGTGGCATGTAAATAAGTGCATCTGTTCATCCACTTTCAGATGCCCAGACATTAATTGGCTTGTTTCAATGCAGAGGAGTTGCTCTACCCTGAGCCCCTCCTGAATGACCCTTCAGTCTCCTCTATGAATCGTCACCTTATCGTGGTGGAGGGGTTTGTGTACCCAAATGATCCCAGGAGCTATGTTGTCGGGGGCAGTATGCCCCTGGTAGGGTCTCCCAAGGCAAATTGGTCCTGGGTGAGGGGTCAGACAAAGTACGATTCAGAAGACGCTCGGGGACATCGGGGCCCACCTTGATGCCAGACCTGGGCAAGGGGCTTGGTGGTGAGCACCTGGCAGACTGGCTTTAGTCCATGGTGTCGCATGGGTCCACCCTTCTGTGGAGGAGCTCCTCTGTAGGAAGAGCTGCAGGGGTTAGTGTTTTGTGAATCAGGCAGCAGACCCTGGACTGTCACAGCAGTGGGTTATCTGCAGAATGTGTCCACTTACCTTCAATACTTGTAATACATAGTTTATAAAATTATGTAAGTTTTAAAATTTTTTCTACACTTTTGAATTTGTGCTTAAAGAGCCCGAGTACTGTTTAATTAGATGGTAAATGACTCTTAATAGTGTGAGCTGAGTGTGTAAATGTGTATTCATTTTGGTGCTGATGTGTGTGTTTTGCAGGAGTCTGGCCTGTGCAGCCATGCTGATGTATGATTACCCTCTGAAGACAGACATGGAGACGGTAAGGCATGTGTGTATGTGTAAATGCATCTCTGACCTGAGCATGCCTGAGCATGTTTTTGATGCCATACAGTAAACCCCCCCCCCCCCACACACACACACACACACCACCTCTACACATGCAACATACACACACCTATACACTCCTGGTACGTGTCTAGACTGGTTCCCACATTCCAGGTCTTCCTGGACAAACAGGCTGCCGTACAGTGGACATTTGCATACAATAGCTACACACACTGCCAGGCAGCAGGCTAATGAACACACACACTGTACTCTGAGACAAAACAGTTATCTGTTCCCAAACAGAGCTGGGTTTAAATTTTTTTGGCTGGCTGTAATTGTTTGTGTGGCAAAAACATGTTGTCCCTGCTATTCAAAGCAG
This sequence comes from Archocentrus centrarchus, assembly GCF_007364275.1. Lineage (NCBI taxonomy): Eukaryota > Metazoa > Chordata > Actinopteri > Cichliformes > Cichlidae > Archocentrus > Archocentrus centrarchus. Next base: position 20,800,472 of record NC_044346.1, on the reverse strand, counting down.
AACGGAAATTTTTAACCCTCTGCTCTTTTGTCCCCCTTTACTGCTTCCTCTTCTTTCTACATCCTTTCTTCCTCCTCCTCACAGTTCTACCCCGGAGTGATCTTTCCCCATCCATCACCCCTCTACAGAATGCACACCCCCAGCAGCCTCACGCACATCCAGATGGAGCCCGTGGACCTGTCTGTCAGCAAGCGCTCCTCTTCCACCTCCTCCCCTCCCTGCTCCTCTGCCTCCTCCCCAGCCTCTCCTCGCAGCTCTCCAGCATCACCTTACAGCTCGGCGAGCCACACCCCTTCCCGCAGCTCACCCCCACACTCTCAGCTGCGCTCCTCACCCTCCCACGCTCTCCCACCGCCCACTCCCTCACTTCCGTGCGCCACCATAGTGTCTCCTCTGGGCTCCGGGGTCATCCAAGAGTCACGGATCATGGTGTCTCCGATTGTGCTGCCTCTGCCTATTCTCCCCTATTACCAGTCATCTGTTCTGCACCAGCCAATAATGGTGAGCCCACCTGTCAGCAGTGACGATGACCATTATCGAAGCCGGGAGCCCAAGATGGGTGAGACTTCATTTTATGCTTTTGTGGCATTTGATTTTGATTTTTGGTCAAATTTCAGTTTGTTTTTTTTTAGCTTTATTAACATTCACATTATGGGTGCATCACACATGCTAATTAGTAATATACAAATAAAATACTACAATTGTAGTCAGAAAAACTCAGCTTCTTGCATGGTCTGTTAGTACAGTCAATCCATAGCAAGCCATAATATTTGTCAGAGAATTGCATTAAAAATGCTCCAAAAGAAACACATGTTGTAGCAGTCTAGTTCAGTAATTTCAAGCCTAGCTGAAAGCTGGTGTTCTATTCAGACCAGAACTGGTACTCAGAGTACTATTTAAATCACCCCTATATAGGCAATAAAGGGGAAGATATTTAGAGGGGCCAAAATCATTAGAGAATCATAATAATAACACATCAGTGCAGGATGCATAGTCAAATGTATCCATTTCATATTTCTAATTTATTCAGATAAATCATTTTTTTATGCGTATTTTCTGATTAAATGTGCAGCAAATCCTTTACTGAAAATGAGGAAGTGCTTTTCAGTTCCTCTGTTCTTAGAATAGCTACTTTTTTGCAGAATCTTCTTTTTTCCCTCTTGTTATTTTCTGCAGTCAGCTGGTAGTCACTGTGATCCACACTGACTACCATTTCTGAGTCTTTGACCTCTGACGGAGGCAGACACACAACATATGGCTACCAGTGTGTTTGCTGCATGCCATTCTTAGGACTTTTGTAGTAGTAAAAACACAGAAAATACACTAGAAGTATTAAAAACTGTGGTTCTTCACTTAATCACCAAGATTGGTCCAAAAAGCAATGATGAGAGGTTTCAGTCTAAACTGTAACCTCCTGATGGCTCTAGATGAAATGTCTTTGGAGACCATAAACATCTGCTTTTTAAATGGTGATATTAAGGTGATCAGATCCTGATTGTACTATCAGCTCACGCTTGGCGATGTGTTTTACTTCTATCCAGTTCACCCAACGAAGCCCCTGGAGCTGCGAGGTGATGCCCACGAACTGCAGAAACCAATCAAAACGGAGGCTCGCCCTGAACTCGCTCATGACCCCAACAGCCACGAGATAAAATCATCAGTCATAGCAATACCGCGCGAGTACGAGTGAGTAACACAAAGACACACACTATGCTGACGGGTTTTTCTGTTTTACAGTTAAATGTGAAAGCAGTGATGGCGAAAACACGACATAGCTCCTTCTGTTTTCCATATGAAAACCCCCATCCTGGTGGTAGCTAGATATTTCACACCAGTGTCCTATTTCCTCTGGAAAAAAGGCAGCGCTCCCTGCCGGTCTTCTACTCTGCTCCCGCAGCACCTCCTTAACCTGAACTTTAACTGTGTGTGTGTGTGTGTGTGTGTGTGTGTGTGTGTGTGTGTGTGTGTGTGTGTGTGTGCGCGTGCGCGCACGTGCATGTCTGTCTGTGTATCAAACAATTTAATGTCGAGGTCATTAAATACCCAAAGGAATACAACCTGCAGTCTTGTTATTAAATATGACTGTGTTTTAAGTCTTACCGCAGCTCTGGGGCAGTCCCAGCACCAGGGTGGAGTGCTTCTTACGTGCAGGCGTGATAAAGAGGGAAAAATGTTGAGTCTATCTTAATAAAAAATCCTAATTCATGTAGGAACTAATAAGACTTGTTTGATAAGAAAAAGAGATAAACACTGGCCTAACTGAATGAACATATTAGTCATCTCCAAAATATTACAAAGCTTATCTCGCCCTGCTGGAACAGTTGTTAAAATTTGAAAAAACTTGTTTCTAAATTTTATTATCAGATTGATAACAATTTAAAAATTAATCTGTCTCCAGCCTCACTTTCTGCCTTCATGTTTGTGGCACTGTAATCTTTTATTTTTTTTTCTTTAAAGAGCTGTACTCTTGGCAGAAGTAAAAAGCTTTGGTCGCGTTTGTTTCACGATTAGGCCAGTTCTTACTGTCTGGTTTTTGTGTCACTAATAGATTTTCAGCCACTGGGGAAGCAGGGAAGGATATGCAATCTTTAATTTTCCATCACACCCACTGGCCACGCCTCTCATTAGAAGTTATTTTCTTTCTTTCCTTACCTAAGATGTCACAAGTTCATACCAGCCATCTGGGTCCTGTTACCAACTCCATTCCTATTCTTCACTTCTGTCTCTTGTGCTCCCTCCTTCCTCATTCATAGTTCTTCTGGCATTATTATTACGGGTCTTATGATTTATTTAGTTAGTTAGTTCAGTGCTCATTGTCCAACATCTCTCCTGCACTTTCTTACCTTCCTCTTCCTCTTCCTCTTCCGCCTCATTCCCCTCTGCAAAATAAGTGCTTTTCCTCTGAAGAAATAATTGCAGGTTGGATCCACATGTAATAGTCAGCGTTAGCTGGCAGTTAGTGTGCGTACGAGTGTGCGTGTGCGCGTGCATGCAATGAAGTAGACCTTGTTCTTTACTTTAGCTGTTAGGGCGGGTCCATTCACAGGCTGCTCTTGTCATCGTGCCAAACATGAAATAATTGGACCCTAAAGGAAAACAAGTGGGTGCGTCTTTATCTGTCATCGCATCTCACCAACAAAATGAAGATACATCCATATAAACAATATATATGTACAGTTTCTATACAATGCATAAAGTAGGGGTAGGTGTGTGTGTGTGTGTGTGTGTGTGTGTGTGTGTGTGTGTGTGTGTGTGTGTGTGTTAAAGGGGATTTTCTGCACATTCCTTTATGCTGTGTGGGATTCTTATTTCAACACTCAACACCTGCTCTCAACTGCCACTTACACACACACACACACACACACACACACACACACACACACACACACACACACACACACACACACACACACACACACACAGATGAAAGACAGCTCCTTCTTCTCTTTTAACTGTAAAACTTGTACATTTTGTCTGCATGTGTACACGTGCACAAAGCAACAGGGTGCAGGGTTAATGTGGTTGTGCTCTGACTGTAAAAAGTATTAATTCACCTGCTGTTTGATAGTTTTCTGTCTCCTGGTGTTCATTTATGGATGAACTGCTGAATGATGAATTAAAAAACACTGACAGAGGTGATGGGACAAATAAAAGGTGTTGCTTACTGGAAAAGGCAGGTTTTTCAATTTCCTGCTTGGCATAAGTTTAATTTGGCTTCAGTGCAGTGCTACTGCATTGAAGCCAAATTAAACTTCAGGTTTCAGTATCATAAGAGAGGACTTTTGCTCCCTCTGCTGGCAACAACACACAAAGATATTTAACATCTTTTTGTCCCTTTTGTGTCTCTTTTAGGGGTAACAACCCATCAGTAATAGTCCATCCGGGCACAAGGCACCCCTTCCCTGCTGAGTCTCCTGACTCTCTAAAAAAACGGAGGATTCACCGCTGTGACTTCAGCGGCTGTGACAAAGTGTACACGAAGAGCTCCCACCTCAAAGCACACCGCAGGACCCACACAGGTGAGAGGCCTTCATTTGTATACCACCTGTGCTTTTCCAAACACCTTCACCTTTTAAACATCTTCTAACAAACCTTGTCTTATTTCTGCGCTCTGCAGGGGAGAAACCCTACAGGTGCAGCTGGGAAGGGTGCACGTGGAAGTTCGCCCGTTCAGACGAGCTGACGAGACACTTCCGCAAGCACACAGGAGTCAAACCGTTCCAGTGTCCCGACTGTGAACGCAGCTTCTCCCGCTCCGACCACCTGGCTTTGCACAAGAAACGACACCTCCTAGTGTGAAACTCTCCACTGGGCAACTTGAATGCAACTCTGTGCTGGGTTAAGTGTTGGACTACACCAGTTTGACTTTAAAATGAAATGGCTGGCCTTACCTGGACTCTGACAGGGAGTGGGGAAATGTTTCCTCACGGTTAACGTTTAAACCCTTTCACCTCATTAAGCCTGAAAATGCGCTGGTGCCAGCTTGCAGATTTATGACCAGCTCATTTTAATAGAAATGTGGTAGCTGTACCAGACCTATGATCAGCTATGGAAGGTCCAGACACTTTTTTCTTTACTTTTTCTCTCTCTCTCTCTCTTTTTTTAAAAAGCGCTTGCAGCTCCTCAGCTGGCCTGAGAGCAGCGCCTTCTTGTGGCTGCACAACCAAATATCCAGTGTTCAAGCCACGCGGCATGCTCACAAGCTTCTCAGTGCAACATCAGCTCCAACTTCTTTGCATGCATTCAAGTAAACTTTTGGGACTTGGACACACACTTAGAAACACGTTATTTGCTAGCTATGCCAATACAATGTGAAACTTTCCAGAATGTATCATATCACACCTACTGTGCATTGTGTCATACATACTTCAGCTTTTCTTTCATTTTTTTTTTTCCTTCAACATAACATTTGTGCCAACTTCCTTCTTCGGGGTCTGCTATAATAAATTAAAAAAAAACACCACACACCTCATCTGCCTCTACAAGCTCAGATCATGAAGTGATCACTTTTTCTTGTACATACACACACTTAACAGCACCACACACGCGCGCATGCACACTTATTAAAAGCAGCTCAGCCTTGGTTTTGTGTACTCTTCGGTTTAACAGTGGGCAGTTTCAGTCAGAGTGAAGTGTTTTTATGTTTTCATTCAGAAATGTGAAAGTTGCTGCACAGGGGCATTATGTGTCAGTGAGGAAAAGACACCACTCGTTCAGTTTAAAGGTAGAAGCAATGAATTTGTGTCTTTACCAAGTTTTCTTATATCAAGTTTGTGTTTCTATGAACTGTGTTTTGGTTTGTGATGCGACAGTGAGGTAGCTTTTCTTATCGTGTCACAATTTGACATGGGGGAAAAATGCAAAGTGCAAGGCAGGGAAATTTTCTCTTAAAAATTTTTTGTTTTTGTTTTTCAGGATCAGTTGAGTTATATTCCAGCCCACTTTACACAGGATATCTGTTTTTAAAGAACATTAATTTATACACAGTTAAAACTTAAACATTCCCCTTAAAGTCAAATCAGGGATAAAAGTTATAGCAGATATTCTGCTGCCAAACTCTTTTTTTTAAGTGCCATGAAGATTTTAGAGCAGAATTTTCCACAGCTTCTGGAGAACAAAGTATGTTTTTTTAAATAGCGCCTTTGTACATCTCCAATGTGCACTTTAATATATATATAAATAATATGTATAAATATATTATTTAACATTCCCAAAGTCAGACATTTAAAATCACATCATTTTTTTTTTAAAGAATACAGTCGAAGGTGTGCTGTTCAGCGGGTGTCTTGGTTTTGTCATTTTCTGGTCATGTATACAAGAAGAAGGTGTAACCCCATTTATTCATATATACACATTCACACACCCCGAATGTAGCAGCTCAGCTGATCTGCATTTGCTCCTGCGGTTTGTGCTTTTATGTTTTTGTATCTTTGCAAATACGAGTTGTAATATAAATATCTATATTTTATAATTCATTATTAGACTGAATGGGCAATTAATGGTTTTTATTAAGCATGATTTTGATACTCTATTACACATTTCTATAGTGTTTATGATAAACTCTCTTTTTAAAATCTAAACGTTGGCAATTCAAAGGGAACTCGTTAAACTGTGAACATATGGTCTGTCTGCAATTTTGCATTTTTAAACAAAATATTCATACCACTTAATAAAGTTATTGATAATATTTGCACCTTTGTCTTTAATTCTTTTTTTTTTTTCACTTGTTTGTTGATGGATTAGCTTATTTTAGAACAGAGAGGATTGTGTTTGTGTGTGTGTGTGTGGGGGGGGGGGGGTGTAGGGGGTGTTCTTCCTTTATTTTATTTTATTATTTTTTATCTTTTAAGAAATTTACCCTTGAAGTGGACTTTTTAACCAGATTCTTTAACACAAGCTTGGAGAGTGCGAGGTTGGTTGAGGAATGGAGACGTGTACTGCTACAAATTTTCAAGAACAAAGCTGATGTTGCAGAGCTGTAGAAACTACAGAGGGATAAAGTCAGCCATACGATGAAGATATGAGAAAGAATTGTTGAAGCTAGGTTAAAGAGCGAGGTGTGGCTCAGTGAGCATCAGTATGGCTTCATGCCAAGCAAGAGTACTACAGATATTTGCTTTGAGAGTGGGGCTGCACTGTGTCTTTGTGGATCTAGAGAAAGGATGTGATAGGGTGCCAAGAGAGGAGCTGTGGTACTACATGAGGAAGTCAGGAGTGGCAGACAGGTATGTGAGGGTGGTGCAGGTATTATGAGGACAGTGAGACAGTGGTGAGATGTGGGATGTGATTACATCAGGGATCGGCTCTGAGTCCCTTCTTGTTTGCAGTGGTGATGGACAGGTTGACGGATGAGGTCAGGCAGGAGTCTCTGTGGACTATGATGTTTGCACATGACATTGTGATCTGTAGTGAGAGTAGAGAGCAGGTTAAAGAGACCCTGGAGAGGTGGAGGTATGCACTGGAGAGATGTGGAATGAAAGTCAGTAGAGGCAAGGCAGAATACATATGAGAAGGAGACAGGTGTAACAGTGAAGCCGCAAGGAGCAGAGGTAGTGAAGGTGGCTGTGTTTAAATACCCGTGGTCAATCATCCAAAACAACACAGTGCAAAGAGACGTGAAGAAGAGTGTGCAGACAGGGTGGAGTGGATGGGGAAGAGTGTCAGAGGTGATTTGTGACAGGAGGACAGTGGCAATAGTGAAAGGAAAATTTTAAAAGATGGCTGACACATGTCTGAGACTATGATCAGCAACACACCCCACCACCCCACACTGCACACTGCTACAACTCAGATCTGTGCCACATTCAGAAGTTTGCTGATGACACAGCCATTGTGGGGTGTATCAGGGAGGACAGAGAGGAGGAGTATAGGAAAAAGTGTCATGAAACGTCTGTGTGGCAGGCAGGGAGGAGGACCCCAAAGCAGGACACACCAGGCAAAACGTAAAAGGTAATTCCACTTTATTACCGGTGCTTGAACAAAAGGCCGGACTAGGAAGAGCTAGTGGAAAAACTCAATACGAAAAAATACCAGACTTAAGCAGAACAGGACACACAGCAGGAGACGTGGACGACGACGCAACCACAGGCACTGAAAACACTGGACTTAAATACACAGGAGGACTGATGAGGGAAGAGGAAACAGGTGGGAACACAGGTGACGCTGATAACACTGACGAGACCAGGGGAAGCAAAACTAAACACAAGAGACCAGAACTGGACGACTATCAAAATAAAACAGGAAGTAAGACGATGGAACAGAGACGCAGACCTGACACAGAATACAGAGAGAACACCAGGGACTTTCTAGCACAACAATTAAACCTCACAACCAAAAGAAATCCCAAAACAGAACAGACAAATTGAAGCAAAACAAAAACACACGGGGTCCAAAGGACCCCGGACCATGACAAAAAGTCCCTGGTGAAGGACTTTGCTGTCTGGTGCCACAGGAACCACCTGCAGCTCAATACCTCAAAGACCAAGGAGCTGGTCATTAACTTTAGGAAGTTCAAACCAAGGTCACGACCAGTTCAAATTGAGGGAGTTGAGGTAGAGACTGTAGACTCCTACAAGTACCTTGGACTGTGGCTGGACAGCAAGCTGGACTGGACATGCAACATGGCTCACCTGTACAGGAAGGGGCAGAGCAGGTTGTACTTCCCGAGGAGGCTGCAGTCTTTTAACATCTGCAGGAAACTACTGGAGATGTTTTATCAGACTGTCATAGCGAGTGTCCTGTTTTACACTGTGGTGTGCTGGGTGGGCAGCACATCCAGGAAGGACACATCCAGACTGGACAAACTGATCAGGTGGGCCAGCTCTGTGGACATGAAACTGGACTCTTTGGTGATGGTGGCAGAGAAGGGGACTATGGACAAACCACTGGACATTATGGATGATGCCAGTCACTCTCTGCACACTGTCATCAGCAGCCAGAGGAGCCTATTCAGTGGCAGACTGCTCCTTCCGAAGTTTAGGACTAATGGACTGAAAAACTCCTTTGTCCCTCACGCCATCAGACTGTACAACTCCTCTTTTTTTGTGGTACAAGGTAGCATAAAGCAGTACTGGACAATGGGCAATATCAAGGTACAATACCACATCATCTTTCAGACATTTTACATCTTGCTTTGTCTCTGTTGTATCTTTGTTCCATCATATATGCATGCAATGGAACAAAATTCTGTCCTCGGGTCCCAGTGTTGCCCATGTAATATTTATGACAGTTTCAGTGATGAAAGAAGAATAAATCTAAATATAACTAAAAATAATATAAAGAAAACATATACATATATAAACATATAATGTATGCATACATAAAAATAAATATGGACTACAGTATAAAAATGATAGCAGCAGTGTGCAACAGCCGCGTGAATGTATATGGAGTTGTGCAAGAGCAGTGCAGCTACACAGCCCCACCAGAGTTCAACAGTCTTACAGCTTCAGAGAAGAAGCTGTTCCTCAGTCTGGTGGTCCTGCTCTTGATGCTCCTCAGCCTCCTGCCTGAGGGGAGTGGAACAAAGTGTGTGTGTGCTGGGTGTGTGGCGTCCTTCAGGATGCAGGTGGCTCTTTTCCTGCATCTGGAGGTGTAAACCTCTGTGCAGCCTTCACCACCCTCTGCAGAGTTTTCTTCTCTGCTGCAGTGCAGCTTCCATGCCACACAGCGATGCAGGAGCCCAGGACGTTCTCCACCACACATCTATAGACTGAAGAGAGGACTGAGCTTCCAAGTCCAGCGCACCTCAGCCTCCTGAGGAAGTAGAGGAACTGGTGTTCCTTCCTGACCTGACTGGAAGTGTTCTTGCCCAAGGTGACGTCGTTACTTGTACACCCAAGTACCTGTACCAGGGGACCACTTCCACTACAGCTCCTCCAATGTGCAGGGGGATGAGGGGGTGTCTCATTCTTCTGAAGTCCATGATCATCTCCTTTGTTTTTGTCACATTGATTGTTCTCTCTGCACCAAGCCTCCAGGTGTTCTACCTCCTGCCTTTAGCTGGACTCATCGTTGTTAGTGATGCATTCGACCACTGCTGTGTCATCCACAAACTTCACAATATGACAGCCTATATGACACAATATGCTGAGCAGTCATATGTGAGCAGGGTGAACAGAAGGGGGCTCAGCACACAGCCCTGAGGGGGAGCCAGTGTGGAGGATGATGAGGGAGGAGGAGACATCGTGGATCATCACAGATTGCAGCTTGTTCATCAGGAAGTCCATGACCCAGTTGCAGAGGGAGGAGCTCAGTCCAAGTGTGAATAGTTTGTGCACCAGGTTCTGTGGAACAATGGTGTTGAAGTCCACAAAGAGTATACGGACATAGGAGTCCTTACACTCCTAACTGTCAACCACAGAGGAGATGGCGTCCTCCATAGAGCTGTTCTTCTGCTACGCATATTGGTGTGGGTCCACAGTGACATCGATGGTGTCCTTGATGTGGGCCATAACCAGTCTCTCAAAGCACTTAATGACTATCAGGGTGAGAGCTACTGGCCGATAGTCATTCAGGCTTGTCACTGTGGAGCTCTTGGGGACTGGAATGATGGTGGCAGTCTTCAAGCAGGTGGGGACAGCTGCTTGTGTGAGGGAGGAATTGAAAATGTCCATCAACACCCAAGAGAGTTGGTCTGCACAGTCTCTTAGCACCCACCCAGGGATGTTGTCTGGGCCAGCAGATTTGCGAGGGTTAAATTCCTGTAGAATCCTCCTCACCTCTGCTGGGGTCACACTGAGGGGCTCTTCTCTGGGTGGTGGGGTGAGTCTGGTGGTGGAGGGGGTGGTGGAGTCCTCAAAGTGGGCATAGAACCTGTTTAGAATGTCAGGCAGAGAGGGGTCCCTAGGGCACTGTGCAGTCTGTTACAGTCTGTGATGCACTTGGTGCCCTCCCACATTCTCCATAGATCCTGGGAGGAGAAGAGTCCCTGGATCTTCTGAGCATATGCAGCTTTGGCTCTCTTTATGCCAGTAGTCAGCTCTCTTCTGGCCCTCCCGAGTGTCTGTGAGTCCCCAAACCTGAAGGCAGCATCCCTTGCTTTCAGCAGAGAGCAAACCTCTGCATCCAGCCAGGATTTCTGGTTTGGGTAGCATGTCACAGTCCTGGTGGTGGTAACATCCCCAACACACTTGTTTATGTAACTGAGGACAGCAGATGTATAGTCCTCCAGAACCACCTTTCCCTCACAGAAAGCAGCCTCCCTGAAGACCTGCCAGTCTGTACACGGAAAACAGTCCTGCAGTACAGAGGCAGCATCACTGGGCCACACAGTAATGGTCTTCTTTGTTGGTCTGGAGTGTCTCAGCAAGGAGTGATAGGCTGGGATCAGCATGATGGAAATGATGGTCAGAGAGGCCGAGGTGGGGGAAGGCTTCGTATGCGTCTTGTATGTTGGTGTAAACACGGTCAAGTGTGTTATTTCCCCGTGTTGGTATGGTGACATGCTGGTAAAACTTTGGCAGAATGTCTGCCAGGTTTACGTGATTAAAGTGAGACCTGCTATAATGTATGGTTTAGAGACAGTGATGCTGACAAAAAAGACTGGAGGCAGAGCTGGAGGTGGAAGAGATGAGGATTACAAAGATTCTCGTTCGGAGTGTCCAGAATGGACAGGATTAGAAATTAGTACATCAGAGGAACAGCTCAGGCTGAGCAATGTGTTAGAGAGGCAAGGCTGAGATGGTTTAGACATGTGCAGAGGAGGGGCAGTGGATATGCTGGACAAAGGGTGTTGAATAAGGAGCTGCAAGTCAGGATGAAAAGAGGAAGACCACAGAAGGTTGGTGTGGGACAGGGTGAGATGGAGACACAATCCACTGTGGAGACCCCTAAAGGGAGCAGCCAAAAGAAGATTTATTAAGAGATTTAAAGCAAATATGCCAGCAACCACTCAAAATGTTTATGGTGCAAAATCTTTACTCATCTGCATCATGGATGTGTTATAAAGATGTTCAGTGTTGTTAATTAAAAACACCTTAAAGTAGTTATTAGATATTTGGGCACATTTCATTAAAAGAAACCCACCATCATCAGTTTTTAGAGACTTCACTCTAAGCTTTTGTGGTGGGATATGAGTAGAGTGACCAGATGTGCCTCTTTATGTGGGACTGCACAGTGTATTTACCTCTTGTCCACCATGTTTTAAATTGTTCTAAATTAGCACATGCACCTTTCAAAATTTTCTAATTAATATTAGAAAATATCGCATGAAGGGACACTATGTGTGTGTTAAATGGTTAAAAATTGTTAAAATTGTGAGGTATGGCTAAAAAGAGGTGTGAATGCATGAATGCATGATCCCTACTGAAAATGAAGGGTGATTATGAGACAGAACAGCAGCTGAAATAATGGTTACCATCAGCACAGCAGTTATTAATGTGGGAAAAGGAGAATACAAGAGTATTAAGACTGTTGCATGAAAGTATAAAAAACTTCATCTTCCTTTTATTCTCATTGTATTTATTTAGTGTTTACTTAGTTTGTGTAGTTGCATCCAAATTGCATAAAATATTTGTTCTTTGTTTACTAAACAAAACTAAATCTACATTTTATTTTAAAGCATATAAAATATATTAAAATATGAGACTACTTCGCAGCAATGCTTAACATGTCAGATTGATCAATACAAACACAGTTTGTTGGGATCTGTTCAGATATGCGGTGTACTGTTGCTGTTATAAAAAGATAATGTTAGGTGACTGACTACAAGATTACTCTATTATGATTGCGTGCATCAGCACAAAGTGGTAAAATGAGGGCTCGTCCGGGATTTGAACCCGGGACCTCTCGCACCCTAAGCGAGAATCATACCCCTAGACCAACGAGCCAGTGAGCGCTTAGCGGTAATACTATGTATAAACATCCTACGTACAGGCGCTTCTTTTATTATTGTTGTCATATTTTTTACATATTGGCAGCTGTTGAACGGGTTCTCATTTCGTTGACCTTCAGAATAAAAGAGCTGCTTCTCAAACAGAGCTATCCGCAAGAGGCGAGATGAAGCACAGACGCAATTCCGCCTCAGTTTGACTGGCCTAATTTATTAAATGACTGGCCTTTAAAGCTTATTTAATGGCCACATTCCGAAACAAATAAAGTTAATAAAATTGAAAAAAGGGGGTTGCAAATCACTCGCTACTCGTGAGCACAATAACAGGATTATTCAAAACAGGATATGTAGTTGAAAGTTACTCCATGTTTGGCGCAAATCAGAAAATAGGTGCGGCGTCAGCTTGTAAAGGCAGGGCAGAGACGGTTTGTGTTTCTGTATGCTCTTGCTTTTTGTCGGCTCTGTGGAAGTTGTGTTAGCTTAGCTTGTCAGAGCGGCTGCTGAGGCAGGGAACTCTCTTGTCGGTTGTTACTCTTCGGCCCAGTCACCGACCACCGGCTTGCCGACGTGGCGGGGCGGAAGAGCCGCTGGCTGGCACCAAACGGGTGAGCTGCACTGTCACTTTCACAAAAACAAAGCTGTCTTTCAGCTTTATCATTTTCTTTTGACTGTAAAAGCGAAGAACTAAACCTGCAGCTAAACTGGCGATTAGGTTTTCATTAATTTGCTGCATCGTTTTGTTTGCGCTGTTTACGAAGTCAGAAACATTCATTCATGGTAGCGTTAAAGCGGAGCATAACAGCGCTTTTTGTTGTGTCTCTGTTTTACATTGTTCACTATGTTGTCACGTTTTCGTAATGCTTTAAATCATACTGAAATAGCAGGGCAGTCTCTGATACACGCTTACATTGATGTTATCATTAAGAAATTATTATTTTTAACGATCTATGTGGGTCAGGAAAATATGTTTTCCATCTATCCGGATAATTTATGCCAATTTATGCCCAAAGTGATAATTCATGCCAAATTATTCCCCATAATGCTTACTGAACATTATGAGACCGTGGTTTGTAGGATCTGGGTAAAACATTCCTGTTTGCATGAAAATATGTTTCCATATATTTTTAAGCTTTTTTTTAAACTTATATAGTTTCTCTAATTAAAACCTTCTACTAACTGACGTTTTGCTGCCAGGAAACTCTTAACTCGTTCAACATTGGATGAAATGACTCGGTGACAGTTATATGCGTCTGAGGACAGCAGGTGACCACAAGATGGCAACATCGGACATTAAATGACCAGCAGTCGCTTTAATGAGCAAAACCTTCACTATAAAATTGCGTATCAAAATTCATTCAGTTAAGTTCAGTTTTATTTAATTGTTCACAGCAACAGTCTCCTCAAGGCACTTTATACTGCGGGTTTAAGGAGGAAACTCAATCAGAGGATCTCTTATTTGCAGCACTTGGCGATGGTGGGAAGGAAAAACTTTTTTTTAACCTCCAGCAGAGCCAGGTTCAGGGAGGGCCAGCTATCTGCCGCAGTCGGGTGCTAGGGTGAGGGGAAAGAGAAGATTAAAACATAGGAGAGTTTAGAGAGACAAGTACTAAACACAACCATGTCTCAGCCTCTCTAATACATGCCAAATAAAATAAATCTGTACAGGATTAGATAACATGGATCCTGTTTGTTAGAGAAAAATGATCATTTTTAATTTGCTGTGCAGTTTAGAATAAAGTAGAAACTCAACTCTTTATTTTCAACTCATCTTTAATCCACGCATGCACCCCAAAGTGCTTCAGAGAGAAAGAACAATACAAAAGACAAACTACAGGAGAAAGATAGTATATAAGTTAAATAAATAACTCATATATAGAGCTAAATTATTTAATATGTAGAAAATAAAATCTCCACTGAGGAGAAGTCCCTCAGATTGTTAGGGTCACAGTGGCTAAAGACTGATTTCCCACGCAATGAAAATGGTCTATGTTAAATAATGTTGTCAGTCACTAATTTATAAACCAAAGTTGAGGGACTGGGGCAGGCTGCAGAGATCAGCTGGCTTGGGAAACCCTTGATGCAGGTGAGCGGGGAGAAGGAGGTCGGGGTGTGTCTGCTTGGACTTGCTGCCCCTGCAGTCAGGATAAGCAGCAAAAAATGAATGAACGGATGGATGGAACAAAAGTTGCACATTCCCTAGAGATTATAACAATGAGATAGAAATGCCATTTTTGCTGTTTTTTTGTTTTTAATGATTGTTCTACATCATTATAAATGATCTGTTAGTCTCTAGCTACCCCAGCTTTTTATTTTTTACCACTGCCAAGGAGGTTATGTTTTTGATAGTGTCTGTGTGTAAACAAAATAGCTTAAAAAAGTAAAATTCTGATAAAACTTTGTAGGGGTGTCAAGTGGGGTCATGTTAACAATCCATTAAAACTTGGCTTACATCCACTGAGGTCTTCAAGGGCAACTTCATGATTTAATGGTCCAAAATGGACAAGAAGCCTTATAACCTAGAAACTATGATTCTTACAAGTGTGGTGTGCATTGTCAACATATAGAAAGCACTATGTAATGGTTTAAAATATTATGTCACATTTGACCTCTGACCTCTCCTTCAAGGTCAGCAGATTAATCTAAAGGTCAAAATAATAATAATACTATATAGAGCCATTTAAAACTACGTTTCTTCCTGCCATTGTTTGTACTGACAGCATATATGGGTGTGATGGGAAGGATATATGGGGATAGTAAATATAACGTTACTTTGGACCTCTGATCTCTTCTTCAAGGTCAAATAAGGTCAAACTTTCATAAAATGTCTTTCATATTTAAAACTGCCTAAAATTCTCCTGCATGTGTATCTTCAAAGAAACTATTGTCAAGAGAATGAGAATGAGCTGCCTAGTTAGTTATAAATATATTGTAGTATAATATTATATAATAAACTCAACTTATTCATGTCCAGTTATTTAGAAATCAGTACATATTATTCATCACCTACTCCTGCATAGTGTTTCTGTCACGCCACCCTTATCTGACTTTTACTGCACTACAAACTTCTTAAAGTCAACAGAAGTCACTTGCAACGTGTTTTTTTTTACATACACTGAGCTGCAGTGACTTAATACAACAATTTGAATTGTAAATTAAAGCAACGAAATGTAATGCAGTGGTGGGAACATGCCAGTTATTTCTGTGTTTATGAGTGTACAGTGTGTTTACAGGTAGAGTTGAGCATATCAGGTCGTGTCTTTGCTCCCACAGTCTTCCCAGACAGATGTTTGTAGTCCAATCAGACCTCTTTTAAAGACTGTGTGGGATTTTACAGACTCTGCTTGATTGATTTTGCCCTCAATCCTCTTTCAGATGGTGCAGTTTACACAGTTGGCACTCTTAATGCTTCACAATTAGTTTCCAGTTTAGTGCCATGAAACGCGATCCTGATGAGAAGTCTAATCCATGCAAATAATTAAAAACTGTGTGAATGTGCAGGGCCTCAAGAGTTTTAAACATGAACTAAAATGCAAAAACCAAGAAAAATCAATCAAAAAAAATGAGTGTTTATGCTTAGAAAATAAACAATATTTAGGTTGCAGGGAAAATATGTTCAAAAGGAAGCACAGATCAGCAGTTTTCCATTAAAAATCCAACTTTTTGCAGATCACCATGTCTCAGGCTGCCTCCTGTGACGCTGACCCCTCCACAGACCCAACCCCTCCACCCGTTCAGCCCCCCGACCCCATCCCCAGCCTTGGTCAGGATGTCCCAGCAGCTGACACACCACCCTCAAAGCCGCTGCAGCCTCTTTTCACCCCTGAGAGTTTCGATCATTCCACAGAGAAGCCCTCTGACACATCAGAGGGTCAGGCTACCCAACCAGAGCCTCCTGCAGAAAGTCAGGTGACAGCATGTGACCAACCAGTGAGCCTAGAGCCAGACACAGAGGCTGCAGAGGAAGATGTGGAGGTTTGTTTCACAAGTTCAAATTTGAGTTATATTTTCTTGACACAATGCACTGGAGGAGAATGAAGAAAAGAAAAAAAATCAAGTCAAAGTTTGGTGTAAGCAAAACTCCTAGCTACATTGGCACACAGTATTTCAAAGTATTTGGCAGATGGGTTTTTCAAGCTGTCAGTTTTTTTTGGGGGGGGGGGGTATCTTGGTGTCTTCTGTTTCTTTATGTAATCACAGTCTGACTTGATGTTGAGATCTCGACTCTGTATCAGGACTGTACCATCTGCTGCAGGACTTGAATGATTCTGGGTATATTTTGGTCACTGTTGTGCTGCATTGTTCTGCTGTCCTATATCTGGATGAATCTGGATTTTAATTACAATTTACAGTTGTGGTCAGAAGATTATATACACACTCATCATGAGCATGAATGTCATGGTAATTTGGGGTTTTTAAAGATTTCTTTGAACTGTTGTTTTACCAGGGGGGAATGATTGTACAGCATCCATCTTTAATAACTTTAAAAACAAGAACTGGGTGCACAAGTTTGAATTTATTTTGGATTTTCTCTAATCCACACAGGGTCAAAATTATACATACAGGCTCAAATATATGCATACACTCACTTAAATCTTTAAATAAGTGTTGCTGAAGGTTCTACAATATCTTTTAACTTGACAAAGCCAAGGCCTATTAACTTCTCATCAGTGATCATGATTGATTGCAGCTGGTAGTTTCTGTTTGCTGGCATAAAAAGGATTTGTTTGACAGCACTCAATGGATTGACCAATACTCAGAACAATGGGGAAGTCCAAGGAACTCAGTGAAGCTCTCAGAAGGAGAATTCTAGATTTACACAAGTTGGGATGGTCTATTCGAGCCATTTCTAAACAACTGCAAATTCCAAGATCATCAGTTCAAACAACTGTTCGTAAGGTCTAGAAGAAGACCCAAACTGTCACCCTCAGATGAGACGAAATTGTTTAGGATGTTCAGGAACAACCCAGGAACCACCGATTCTCAAACCTGACATAAACCAAAAACTGATGGAACACCAGTGCCACTGTCTGCAGTGACACAAGGTTTACATCCCCACAGACTGAGGGGGTGCTGACCATGAAAGAAGCCCCTGCTCCAAAATCGACACCTTCAGGCTCAACCAAAATTTTCAGCCGTCCACGTGGATGAGCTAAATTACTTCTGGAGAAAGGTTTTATGGTCAGATGAGACAAAGATTGAGCTTTCTGGCCACAATGACAAGAGGTGTGTTTGTAGATGTAAAGGTGAGGCTTTCAAACCTGAGAACACTGTACCAGCTGTCAAGCATGGTGGTGGCAGCATCATGCTCTGGAGCTGTTTTGCTGCCAGTGGTACAGTACTTGTACATCGCACAAAGTAGATGGAATAATGAAGAAGGAGGATTACCTCCAAATTCCCCAACTTTATCACAAATCATCAACTAGATAAATGAAACTTGGATACAGCTGAGAGTTCCAACAGGTCAATAATCCCAAACATACATTAAGCTGCTGGAATGGCCTTCCCAAAACCTCGAGCCCAACCCTTCTGAAAATTTGTGGACTACACTTTAAAGCCGGGTCTATGCTATGAAACCATGAAGAGTGGTCAAATATTCAGCAAGAGTTATGCCAGAAGCTTGTTGATGGCTACCAAAAGGGTCTGGTCAAGGTGTAACTTGCAAATGGACATTTAATCAAATATTAGTGGAGGTGCATGTATATATTTGAGCCTGTGTGTATACTTTTGACCCTGTGTGGATTAGAGAAAATCCAGCCTGGAAAAAGAACAGTTCAAAGAAATCATTAAAAGCTCAAAATCACCATGACATTCATGTCTGTGATGAGTGGATGTAAACTTCTGAACACAACTGTATCTGCAGAAAACTAAAAGCATCAGCTTGATGCAGCCTTAATGCATAGGCAACAGAGCAAGAGGAGCATTGCCATTTAGACACTGAGTAGAAAATTGAAAACTGTTTCCATAATGCATAAATACATTTTCTTTCAATCATTAGCTATGATTATATAACCAAAGGGTGTTTTCTAACATTTTCTGTGATGGATATTTGTGTACAGAAGGCTCTCCAGGACAAAGAGAAAGGTTGGGGAGCTTGGAGTTCATGGGGAAAATCTCTTCTGAGCAGTGCCACCTCCACAGTGGGTACGATCCCAGTTTTCAAATATTCTCATCCTGTCATTTTCTTCACATTTTTTTTTCACCCATTTCACGCTGGCCAGTTGTGTGTAACTATGAAAGGAGCCGAGGAGTTGAACTTGTATCCTGTACATGATTTGTAGTGCAACGCTGAATGATTTTCGGGAGACACAATTTGAAAATGCACGCTGTTAACACTTGGTCATCCAGTTGCTCTGCTGTCATGTGTGGCCATTCAGAAATCACTGGTACAGTATTTTACAGTTTCTGTTAGCTCATAGTAATGGATAAGTGCTTCCATAAGTAAGTTTGGGTTTTTTTTTTTAAAAAGCTTTTTGTATTGGAAGTTTTATGTCTGCCATCATCCTTGTTTGCAACCTGTACACACTCCTTCCTCATGTCTGAGTCTTTAATTTTGCATATTTCTGTGTGCAGGTCAGAGCCTGACCTCAGTTAAGGTGAAGGCAGGAGAGGCTCTTCGTCTCCACAGAACCTCAGTCGGGGAGGAGGCACAAGAAGAGGAGGAGGGGGAGGGAGCGGAGGAGAAGAAAGAGGGAGGAAGTGAAAGCAGAGAGGCCGACCTGTCCACCTCCGGGGAGCCGTCTTCTGCTAATGCAGCTGCAGCTTCCAGCAGGGGCGTTTTCTCTACAATCACACATGCTATGCAAAACACTGTGAGTGAAAACACACACGCGCACAAAAGCTGTCCACCTGATCAAGCTTCCAAAACCATGTGATGAACCCGTTCCAGTGGGGATTAAATCATTAATTTCACCAATCTGAAATGGTTCAAGATTTCACTTTTTTTGATGTATTGAACTATGAACAGTGGTCTCTTTTTTTTCTTTTTGTGCCCACAATGCCAGCTGGGATGCAGGGTAGACAAATGCTTTCCACTATTCTGTTTCTCAATGGTGCTTCAGCTGTGGTTAAGGGTCTTGAGCTCTGCCTCCACAGTCTGCTGCCGTGTGGTCTTAGGGCACACTCTTACCCTTCGGTGTCCAGAGCAGAGCTGTCTGTGAGACGGAGTTGTGCTCGTTTCTGCATCAGAATGGTGTCCGTGCTTCACTGAGTGTTGGGAGGTGTTTGTTTGGTCAGAAGATGCCCTGGGGTCATCTAAGACTTCAGCACTTGGTGACAGTTTTTTTTTTAAGGTTGCTGTCATTTTCCATTGTGGCAGAATAAAAATAAATAAATAAATAAGTAAATGAACTTAAAAGTCAGGGTTTTCAATATTTAAATATTTTGATTATAATTTATATGTACTTTTAGATTAGAGTTAAATGAAAGCGCACTCTCTGCACACTCTATTTATGCTGCCACATTTGGTGCACAATACCCAGCTACACAATGCACTGATGGTATCACTGCCTTGCTGTTCTAATATATTAAAAATTTTCCCTAATACCACTGCACACTGATTCTGGATGCTACAGTATTAACAGACACATAGAAGCAAACAGAAATAAGCACTCTGAAAGTGGGACTTACATAATCTAGAAAATAATTCAACTTAATCCACAATATACTGTCTCAAATTATTTAAGTAAGTAGGATTTCAACAAGAAAGTCTACAGAGCTCTATTTATTTGATTACCTATTTAATTAATTTAACCTGTTAACTTTACATTTCAGTAACTTCACAGATGGGGCACAGCTCTAGTACAGCCTTAAATTGGTGTGGGTGCTTTACTGTGATGACCTTAGACCAGGGGTGGGCAAACCTTTTGGCTCTGGGGCCACATTGACTTTTTGAAATTTGACAGATGGGCCAGGCCAGCACCAGATGCATACATATCAAACATAAACGTAAAAAAGGCATTACAGTGTACAGTGGGAACAGTGTTGTTTTTGCCAGTGCACCAAAGTCTGGTGTTAGTTTTGTTGTAGGAATTCTCAGAATCCTTGACATTACTCATAATTATGGTATGATTTGAGTTGGGCAATTCTGTACAATCTTTAGTGGGCTGGATTAAAAAGACTAACGGGACTGGTGTGGCCCACTGGCTGTAGTTTGCCCACCCCTGCCAGGTTGCAGAAGACAATCCCTGATTTACTGATCCTTCTCTGGATATTGCTGCCAGCTCCTCTCCTCTCGTTCCCACTGCATGCGTCCGTGTGTGTTTGATGGTAAGGCAAGGTCAACAGCAACATCGAGCTCCTTCAGTGCTGTGAACAACATGGACAACAGTGGAAGTATATTTGTGTCACATATTAACTACCTCCTAATTCACTGTTGTAGTGAGCTGAAACATTTCTAAACATTTAACAAATGTTTATTATTTATGTTGCAAAATTTAAAATAAGTGCATTAGCATCTCGGTTTACATCTTTTTGGTCATTCCTGTTTTTTTTGTTTGTTTGTTTGTTTCTTCTGTTTTCATTCCGTAGTTTCCACTGACTTTTTTGCTTTCCCCGCTCTCCTTCTGGGTCTGTCTCTCTGTCTCTCTCAGGGTAAGTCAGTGATCAGTGGAGGTTTGGATGCCTTGGAGTTCATTGGAAAGAAGACCATGACTGTTCTTGCAGAGAGTGACCCGGGTTTTAAAAAGACCAAAACTCTGATGCAGAAGACTGCCTCACTGAGTCAGGCATGCAACCCAACATTTCATCTCATTTTGTCAGATACGAAATGGATGTAAATGTGTGTGTGTGTGTGTGTGTGTGTGTGTGTGTGTGTGTGTGTGTGTGCGCGCGCGCTCGTGTGTGTGTGTGTGGACAGAATGTTTTGGTGTTTTGTGGTTCTTTAGAATTTAAAGCTCTATGCGAATGTTATTCTGATGAGACACTGATTTTTCAGATGTTGAAGGAAGCCAAGGAGAAGGAGCGGGCCCGTCTGAGTAACCAGCCTATCAGTGCTCCCACAGCTCACTACGGTATTCTTTTTGATGACTACCAGGGCTTGTCACACCTAGAGGCCCTGGAGATTCTGTCCAATGAGAGTGAAGCAAAGGTAAGGCCCGAGTGTCAGGAATACAGAAAACGTTTCAGAAACACGGTCTGTTTCAAGTGGTTTACCTACAGCCGTGAATCTGATTTTAGGTTCAAGCCTTCCTCTCCTCCCTGACTGAAGAGGAGCAGGAGGAGGTGAAGAAGGAGCTGATTTTCATCAAGGAGATTTTCATCAAGCAAGAAGAAGAGGAGGAAGGAGAGGCAGAAGGAGGAGGACAGACGATGGATAACGGTGATCTTAGTTCCCAATTACACTGTTCTACCCGCTTATGTGAGTGGCCCAGACCAACTACTAGACCTGCTGGAAGTGGAGGTGGTCCTTTAGTACTGACCCAGGATCAGGTGGCCTTTGGCAGATTCTGGGACACCTGGACACCAAAGGCACCTGGATATGAACTGATAATCTTACTATCACTATTATTAACAACGCTTGGTTTTCTTTAAGATGCAAAAGAGCACACTCATGATGTCACTGATGCTGGGTGTGGTCAGCCTGCTGTTACTCCTCAGGGACTCTTAGCTCACTTTGGGTTTTTTTTAGCTTCACTCTTTTGAAAATGTCTCACTCGCTAGTTTGTGAAGAAGGAATAGTGGTACATATACATATCTCAATTTTAAATGCCTCCTTTCTGCAGCAAAAAAAAAAAAGATGATCCTTTTTTTCTGACCCAGTTCAGCCTCTAATAATATTGCATTACTATTATATTATTATTATCCTAAAGGATAATAATAATATAATAGTCACTATTAAATCACTATTAAATTTAATGTAACCTGACAGGTAGGCCTAACTAAAAACGTGATCAATTATCTGACCTAACATTAATGTTTTATTCAAAACAGACTCACTGACTGTGACAAGTCACATCAGTCTGTGATATTATGTCTTAATCAAGGTCATAAACAGAGAAGCGACCAATAGGGATTCAGTTTCTGTGACATTTCAGCACAGAAGCTCTGTCAGAAAAGACTCAAACTGTCCAAAGTGTGATCTTTTAGAGTGCAAAAATCCAAATTTTCATTTAAACATCTGGTTTATCACAAACAATCTTATCTGCTTTTGCATCCTAGAAGCTACACAAATGATATTTCCTCTTCACAAAAGCCCTGAAAGCCTTAGATCCTTATGGGAATTAGTATTGGCAGTGACGCTTCCTGATCTGCTGAAGAAGTAGAAAAATGTTCTACCAGAGTGAAACTCTGTGTCGAGGGGGAGACATATGATGCCAAAATTTGGTCTCGTCATATCTCACCAGCTACACATCACTTTACATTTTAAAGGGTTTGTGAGAGGCACCTTCAGGGGATGTCACAGCAGTGCACAGCTCCAAGCAGGCAGATGTCCCTTTGCTCAGAGGGTTGAACACGATGCCTGATCCAGCGTTTGGTGTTCAGGGGCCACCGACACATTCACAGACTCGAGAAAAGCCAACAGAAATGATCCATGAGATCAAGACACTGAATCTGCATGTTTTACAGTTCCAATTGTAATTTAGACACAGGAGTTTGAATTACGTTGGCATGAAAACAAGATTATCTCATGATCTCAGCATGGAGGAAATCAGCTCATTCCTGATAATGTGGTGTAAATGCATATAGCATCTGCACCGTTAATACATGCTGTGTATATTTAAGCATACTGACATGATATGGGTTTATGCATTTTGTGTATTTATATTAGCTGCTGATGGCGAGGAGTTTGTGAGCGTTCTCACCGAGCTGCTGTTTGAACTTCATGTTGCCGCCACACCGGACAAACTCAACAAGGTGACTCACACTGACACAGAGAGAAATACCAGCACGCACATACTGTATTATATATACACAGGTTTTCATGCAATTGTAAAAAAAATTCAGGGCGGTCACAAGAGATAAATGGGCCTACATTTTCCCCAAAGGGCAATTCAGTTTATAGTTTATTATTTAATCTCTCACTGGTGTGCAATCAAACTTTTTTTTAATGTCTTAATTTATTACTGTTGAATATAAAATTTTACAGTACCTCACATAAAAGTGTGGGCCTGTGGTACTTTTTAACATCGTTGTTTTATTGTAGATTGTATTATTTTTATTCTTTATGCTGCTGTAACACAGTCATTTTCTTTGTGGGATCAATAAATTATCTGTCTATCTCATATTAACTTAATCTGAATATTGGAATAGAAGTTTACAGTAGAGATACAGCTGTCTGCCTGTCAGTGCTAAACTATAAAAATGAGAAGAACTCTTTCCATTCTACATTTAATCATGAATTTTAGTGTAACTGCCTTTTTTTTTAAGTGAACAATTTAGTAATAAATATAGTCTTTCTATTTCTTATTGACAGCTGTTGTTAAGTTACTGACACCTCTCCATTACCTATCTTGAAAATCCTGTTGGCTACAGTCTGACACACCTTTTTGCCTTCTGGTGGATTGTCTGTGCACTCCAGGATGTAACGGGAATTTATATCACAGACTTTATATAAAATATGGCTTAATGTCTTGGTCTGAAAAGTGAAGCGAGCGTTGAAATGCCTAAAACCTGCATTTCCTTTAATGGCCAGAAGGAGGCGACCCTTCTGGGTTAAACTGAAGTCTGATTGTGTAGAAATATATGAGAAAGTAGCCCAAAGGCTCACCTGATTTCTAACCTTTTTAAACACTTTACCACTGAATTCATGCCAGTTGCTGGTCATAAGTCACATTAACACATTATGGTGTTCATTTGGTCAATTATTGACACCTGATTCTAAAACAGTATGTAAATAAAGCTGTAAAGCAGTCAGCCAGTGATCAAAGTCACTTTCATATGAGCATACAGAGTCCTGCAGTTTCTCAATTAAGTGAATATGGAAATGATCCTCACTCATAACATCTGGTTAAAAAATCTGGGGTAGTGGCAGTCAGTGTTTTACCAATATCCGGGACAACCCAACAGGTGTTGTAACAGTGGCCCTGTAGAACATAATACAAGAGAGGGACATGGCACTTTATTCTGATAAAATAAACACTTAGTTTTTATGCCTCTGAAATTATTTTACTTTAGTAATTTAGATAATCTTTGAAATAACTGCCCAAATAAGTACCCAGGGTTGTTACAAGATGGCTGTAGAGTGGCAACTTTTATCTAAAAGAACTTTGGACATCTTTCATGTACTGTCCGTGCTTTGAATATCATATCAAAAATACATTACATGGCCAAAGGTATTGAGCCACACATCGTCATCTGTGAAATCAGGTGTTTTCAGTCCCATGGCCACAAGTGTGTAAAATCAAGCACTTAGCCATGCTGTCTGCCTTGACAAACATTTGTGAAAGAATGGGTCATTCTAAAGAGCTCACTGAATTTGAGCATGGTGCTGTAATAGGATGGACTTGTTGCAACTGTGATTCAACTGTTGCAACAAATCAACCGTAAGTGCTATTATTGCAAAGCTGACGCATTTGGGAACCACAGCAACTCAGCCATGGAGTGTTACACCACGTGAAGTTACAGAGCGGGGTTGCTGAGTGCTGAGGCCCGTACTGTTGTGCTGACTCAGTAACTGCAGAGTTCCAGCATCATCATAAACATGTTCTGTGCAGTGACAAATCCCAGTTCTCTGTGCGGCAGCCTAATAGACAAGTTTGGGTTTGGTGAATGCTGAAAGAACACGACCTCCCTGACTGAACTGTGTCAGCTCTAAAGTTTGGTGGAGGAGAGATGTGGCTGTTTTTTCTGGGGTTGGACCGGGTCCCTTTGTTCAAATGAAAGGAGCTCTTAATGCTTCAGCTTACCATCACATTTTGGACAATTCTATGCTTTCAGCTTTGTGGGAACAGTTTATGGAATCCTGTTTTCTGTTCTAGCATGACTCTGCTCCAGTGCATAAAGTAGGCTCCATAAAGGCATGGCTGGATGAGTTTGGTGTGTAAGCATTTGACTGCCTCACACAGAGCCCTGACCTCAAACCCACTAAACACCTTTGAGATTGCAATCCAGGCCTTCTTGTCAACATCAGTGTTTGACCTCACAAATGCTCTTCTGGATGAATGGGCAAAAATTCCCACAGACACTCCAAAATCTTGTAGAAAGCCTTCCGTGAAGAGTGGAAGGTGTTATATCTGCAGAAGGGGAGACCATCATGTTAATGCCTATGGATTTAGAAGGGGATGTCATAAATGCTCCTGTAGGACCAAACCTGCCTTTGTCCATGTAGTGTAGATTCCTTCATATAGTGATTTGATAATTTTTTAAGTATCATGTATTTTGTTGGTAGTAATAGTATTTCAGTATGTATAGTTACTGTATTTAACCAGCTAAAAATATGCAATATTTTATACCTTTTTTTATAATAGAATTGTGATGAAAATGTGTGTTGCAAATGCAACACTTTTGTGAGACAAGGTTTCCCTTAAATACCTAAAGTCTCATTGTATTGCATTTCACAACAATCTGCAGTCTGCAATTGCATTTTTGTCAAACGTCCAAAAAACATTTGGATTTTCTTTCTTTGTGCTCGTTATTTGATGCTGTAGTCTGTAAATGGTCAAGGCAACAGATTTATGCTTCTTTTTCTTAGAAGTTATGGAAATTGGTGGCTTAAGCAAACGAAGCCCTTGAAAGATGAACAAAATTTAGTACCTGGAATATTCTAGCCACCACCAAATCATTCTTCTTATTTGCTTTAATAAAAGTGGTCCACAAAGCTACAAAAATATACACATGTATGTATCTATACTCAACATACTAATTCTCCATCCCGCTAGAATGCTAATATAAAAGTTATCACCCCCAAACTCCTCCTGCACAATCAAGTTCACATATATAAAACCAATATTAGCATATATTCATGTATATGCATCTAATTAGCATACATCAGAATGGGAATCTGTCTACACGCAGAGCTGATGGGTGGTAATTATGCATCTCCAGGCTCGAATGAGGGCCCATGATTGGGTGAGCAAAGTGGAACAACCTGTCACTATAGAGACAGTTGGCAGGGAAACGCAGGACCAGCAAGGAGAGGTCTCACCAGGAGAGAACAAAAAGGAGGAGAAGAAGAAAGACGGAGAAGAGCTGGGGGAGAAGAAGGGCGACGAGGAGGAGATGAAGGGAGGAGAAGAGGAAAGGAAGGCAAAGGAGAGCGACCCCAGATCTGTGGAGGTGACGTCTCCTCTACAATGTTATGACTTTTGCTTTCAAGTTTTAATTCAGTCACCTTTTCTTCCTGCTGTCACTGCTTTATTTGATTTTATTCAGTTATTGTGTGTGTGTGTGTGTGTGTGTGTGTGTGTGTGTGTGTGTGTGTGTGTGTGTGTGTGTGTGTGTGTGTGTGTGTGTGTGTGTGTGTGTGTGTGTGTGTGTGTGTGTGTGTGCGCGCGCGCACCTCCCTCTCTGCAGGCTGTCTACCTGTCATCGGTCAGCAGTCTGGCAGAAGTGACAGCTCGCAGCATTGAGCAGCTCCACAAGGTAGCAGAGCTCATCCTCCATGGCCAGGAGCAAGAGAAACCAGCCAGAGACCAGGCACACATCCTCACCAGGTATGTTTGTGAGTGCGTACTCGTAATACACAGTTACGTTGTGGGAATTTCTTTCAGTGATTGTGATTGCTCTGATTGTTGAGGTTAAGTTCACAAGCAAAGAAGATGGGAACAGCCACAAACACCACTGCCCCCCCCCAAAACAAACAAACAAACAAACAAACAAACAAACAAACAAAAAAAAGTCACCAAGTGGATTTAACTAAGCCAACACATATGAGAATAACCGATGCAGTGAATTGCTTGTTACTGGGTTTTGGTGAAAGTATTGGCCTGCATCAAGCAAAGAAAACTTACTGAAACTACTAACACTAGGTTCAAATGGTAAAAAAATCAACAGTATCAGTCAGAGCTGTTTAATAGTGAGTGTAAGATCATTTCCCCATGCACAATATGAGGAGAGCTCAAGTGATTGGGACTAAACAGCTGTGTAACCTTAAGAAAACCACTTACCAGTGATGGTAATAAGGAAAAAGGCTTCAGTCTGCTAGGGAGCATAAAGATTGGAGTAGCGGGAAAATGGTCATGTGCTCTGATGAGTCCAGATTTACCCTGTTCCAGAGTGATGAGTGCATCAGTGTAAGAAGAGAGGCAGATGAAGTAATGCATCCATCATGTCTAGTGTCTACAGTACACGCCTGTGCAGACAGTGTTTGATTTGGGGTTGCTTCAGTTGATCGGGTCTATGTTCAGAAAATGAGGTCAGCTGATTACCTGAATATACTAAATGACCAGATTTTTCCATCAGTGCTTTACTTCCATGATGGTACGGCATATTCCAGGATGGCAATGCCAGGAGTCATCAAGCTCAAATTATGGAGTAGTTCAGGGAGCAGGAAACATCATTTTCACACATGGATTGGCCAACACAGAGTCCAGACCTTAACCTTATTGAAACTTTTTGGGATGTGCTGGAGAAGACTTGATGTCATAAGTGCAGTGCATAAGCTTATGGAAATGATGTCATGGCGAATGTGTGCTGCTATCAAAGGTAAAGGTCTGATTTTCTTCTCTTTGGCCGAATGATGTATAATGAGCGAGGACAGATGCTGCAGCTTAAGAGAAGCTTCTTTAAGGATCCGTTGTACCAGGGTCGGTTTGAGGATCAGTTGAGTGGATCCCCCGGTACCAAGGAGGGAGGATGACACAGAAAAGGGGATAGAGGGGTGCAGAGACACATACACACAATTAGGTGTGTTTGGCACTAGGCACTCCTCAACTTCTGATAAAATTATCTCCAAGTAAGGGGCTGCAAATGCATCATGTCTTCACTAAATGTGAAGACATGATGCATTTGCAGATAGTGTGTGTATGTGTGTGTGTGA
Organism: Archocentrus centrarchus; assembly: GCF_007364275.1. Lineage (NCBI taxonomy): Eukaryota > Metazoa > Chordata > Actinopteri > Cichliformes > Cichlidae > Archocentrus > Archocentrus centrarchus. The sequence continues at coordinate 20,772,228 of NC_044346.1, read as the reverse complement.
GAGAAACAGAGAGGGAGAGAAAGACTGAGGAAGAGACAGTATCACTACGCCACGCAGTGATGCATGTTCAAATTTACACTTCTTTTTCCAGGTTGACGTGTGCCATGTGTAAGGAGGTGGAGTGTTTGGCCAAGAAGTTCTCTGATACACTGCTTCATGTTGGGGTAGGTGTGTGTGTGTGTGTGTGTGTGTGTGTGTGTGTGTGTGTGTGTGTGTGTGTGTGTGTGTGTGTGCGTGTGTGTGTGAGCGAGCATGAATATTATGGATGATTGTGATGACTATTCTGTGATGTTTTGATTGTCAAGAATTTCATGCATCTTTCTGCTTCACAGAGTATCCACTAGGGTTCAAGTTCAGCTCACTTGGGGACTATATTAAGTTGCGGACTAATACACATTTGGTGCTCTATTGAGTATTTATGGTAACAGGGCAGTGTCTGTATGGTTGACTCATAGTAAATAGAGTGGTCGCATTCATTGTAATGAAACATTTCACCCATTACAACAATGTGACTCACTGACAGCAGAGCTCTTTAGATCTAGATTTATCAGGCGTCTACAGTGTGAATATTTGTTAGTCAGGTCAGGTTTTGTTTTTTCATGGGATCTGCTGACAGTAATAAAATCATTTTTGATCTCTGTATTTGTGTTTTTCCACTATGCTATCATCTTTTATTGATCTCATCACTGTCGCTGTCTCTCTGTTAGGGCCAGAGGAAAGCAGAGGAGCTGAACCCACTGTTAGACAGTGTGCTGCTAGAGGTGAGATTTTTCCATAGAAGATCAGCAATAAAAAGTGATAATGCATTTAATTTAATGATGTAGCAGTCTCATGATGATTGATAGATATATGTTGAGATGTTTGGACAAGATCCACACATATTCAGAATACCATTTTTTTTTTTAAACTGCAAAGACTGGGGGAATTGTTTCTTAGCTTTAAATGCATCCTGAAACCAAAGTTTTTTATTGTTATATCTCTGTGACAGCTATGACAGAAGGCATTATGTTTTCTCAATCTCTTTACCATATGAGATTATATACATTATTATGTATATAATAATGTATATAAACATAATAAACATACCCATTATTTTTATAGTTTATTTTTATTGTGCGACACTTCCCTTTTTTGTGCTGTAGTTGTACTGCGCTTACTGTGGCAAACAGGATAAAATGATGAAAGGCCAAAAGTTCAAAGGTCAGCTTCCATTTGTGACCATATTTCACATCAGATACTGAATTGATCATGCTTATCTTTGGTACTCGTGCATTAAATTCCTTCAGGCTCTTCACTACACAGTATGAACTTACCAACCACTTTATTAGGCACACATTTTCAGCTGATTATTAGTGCAAACATTAGCCAATCACAAGGCAGCAACTCAGTGCAGGACCTGCAACTAAAGGACCTGCTGAAGTTCAAACTGAGCATCAGAATGAAGAAGGAAGGTGATTTAAGTGACCTTGAACGTAATATGGTTGTTGGTGCCAGTCAGGCCGGTCTGAATATTTCAGAAAGTTTCGATGCCACAAAGAATTAAAACAGCTCTTAAAGCAAAAGGGGGTCCTAAGTGGTACTAGCAAGGTGTACCTAATAAAGTGTGGATGTGGACGTAAACTGTAACATGACTGGTTTGGGGAGGTAAGGTGCTAATTCTGACTTTTAACCAGGTGGCCCATATAAGAAATGCTAATGATGAAGATAATGGTCACATGTGATAAAGATCATGCATTGTGTCCCATCCACAGGGCTCCAACAGTACCAACTACATCCAGAATGCATTTCAGCTGCTGCTGCCCATCCTGCAGATCTCCCACATCCAGAACCAACACTGCCAACCCATCACAGAGCCCCCAGCACAGATACAGCATTAACACTATCTACGCACCCACCTGTCAAATGTGTCTATTGTTGTACAGTAAAGTATAGAGAATAGACTTCCCAGAAGAAGTGCTTTAATCTACACCAAGTGCCATATAGTAACAGAATAACAGAATACAGAGAATATAAAAGTCTAACTGATACATGTAGCGGTGATTGTGTGTTTTTACCGCGTTGTATCTCTGTGTGTTACTTTGTCTGTTTTGTCATTGATATTTTGCTTTGAGGAACCAAATGATGTCCAGCCTCAAAAGCTAAACCAAAAAAAACCAAACAGATATTACAGATTATACTTAAACTCTACTTTAATTAATTAATGTATACTGAGCTTTTGTTGCACAACAGAAAAACATTGACTAACACTAGTTGAGTGTATTTTGTGTTAATCTTTTAAATGCAGGTTAAGATAAAATACCGGTGTCAGTGATTATATATAGTAATATCACACTTATTTTGTTTTCTGTGTTAAATTATATGAAACAACACTACCTTCTATTTTATTCGTATCCATTTTATGCCTTTTGTTTTTGTGAACATTACTAATGTGATGTCGTTAATTCATTTCTAATTACGTGTTGTTGTTGAACTGAATTAAATGAGTGCTACCACTCTCAGTACATTAAAAATGATGCTGCAGCCTTTTGAAGGGAAACAGCTGGTTTGGCTGCAGCAAACCAATAAACAGTGTGAAATACAGCAGAATAATAATAAAAAGTTGAATTACCCCTGTAAAGCCTAAAGTGTCCTTTTTCTTAAGATTTAAAGCTTTAAACCTGCAATAACTGAAGCCACTCTTTGGTGGAAACAAGTTGTGATATGTATCATCTTCACTCGTTCATTTGGATCATGTTTCAGGCCACCTGATGAATGAATTTTGGTCTTTGCTGAATCCAAAGGGAGGCATTTTGGCTCTTTAGCTGGAATTACTCCAGCATGTTCATCAGCTTATTGCTAAGCAGTGAGCTAAAGTACCAGTCAAAAGTTTGGACACACTTACAGATTCATTGTCATTGTTCACCCACTATAAAAATTATTAAAATATAATGGATAGATATGGCTTGCATAGCACACAAAGCAATGCCATCTGTGCTGGAATTGAGTGTAACTTCTGTCACCTGTGGTTATAAATATGCATTAAAAGTGCTTCACTATGCAAAAATGTTGGAATGAGCATTATTCCATCTCAAATCATCATCTCTGATTTTTATGCTACAATGTTTTGCTATATTTATTTAGATGTACAAAAAAATGCTGCATTTTTTGTACAGTGCCAGTCAAATGTTTGGACACACTCAGTTTTCCATGAATGGGTGAGTGTGTCCAAACTTTTGAATGGTACTGTATATTTCAAAATTAAACAGAATTACCAGACTCCTGCAGGACAAAGTGCATGCCTACAAAGTGGGTCTTGAAAATGAGAAACATGCATATATTTAACAAAATTATTTCCTCAGTTATAATTCGAGTCACATCTGGAAACTCAGGAATTTTGTTCTATTTGGATTAAAATGACATTGATACAGATACACTGATATTTGTGTTTTTTGTGGTTCAGCATGAAAGTTGAATAAAACAACATTTTCTTCATTTTTGTGACTAATTGCATCTTAAAAAGGATTCTACTTGTTTTATTTTGCATCATTGTGAAATTCAGCTAAATGTATATACCATTCAGAAATCGCCACTAGTTGTTTTGTGCAATGTGACATTTTTTATTAGCATGAGTGCCACTGCAGGACAGCTTGAATTTTTTTTTTTTTTTTTCCATATTTATCTGGCCAGTGCTCAGACACTTTTTGATGCATCTGTCCCAAATTACAAATTCTGGTTCATTTTTATGGCGACAAAGGACAGTAAAAGATTTCAAAGTACAAAAAAACATGCTGGAAGTGGGTTGAGAGACAATTTTTCAAAATATATATATCCAGAAGTTTTTCATATATGAAGCTGAAATTTCACAGCAGTCATTATATGTACCCTAATTTTAAGCCTTTGAATTTTCAGGCAATGTACTGGTGGCTGAGCAGAAAACATTCTAAAAATGTGATGATTTGAGATGGAAGCTTAAAGATTTTCGTCTTCATCAGTGCATCAGAAAATGTGTAAACAGATCTATCAAATGTGATGCAAATACATGTGTTTTCCAGGTGGTGGAGTATGAGAGACTGAAGAGTCCTCTCATTTTGCAACATTGTGATCCAGAGTTAGTTTGTGTGAAAGCACTGACAGCAGGTTCACAGTAAGAAGTGAGCCTTGCAGATGGTACTAGCTGGAGTTTGATGCTTCCTGGCAGTGCTGGCTCCTTTGTCCCCTTTAATGTGTTAATGCTGAGCTAAACCAGGTGGCTCCTCATGTTTGACATGCAGACATATATGTAACATGTTTTTACTCCAGAATAAAGACTTTGACAGTGCTTTGCCACATTCTTAAATTTATACCAAGGCTATTTTGTCTTGACCATGTTCTGTATTTTTCTCCTCTTTTTGAACCACTATTTCTACTGAATATAGAGATAAATTAGATTGCAGCGCTTAGCCCAGAGTTACTTCAATATCTGAAGTATAAATATTTCTCTCCTTCTGCTTTTTCACTTTTAGAGATACATGGATGCTGGCAAGGAAAGCTATTAAGCAAACAAGATATTAGTTAGTGCTGTCAAAATGTTTTGGCTCCTTTCAGCTATAACCAGACGGGGTAAGGCTGTTTATCAGCCAGGCATCTGCCTCAGAATACAAAACAATTTGTTCTTTCAGGATGAAAAATGTTCGAAGGCCAATCCATTTATTTAACTTTTGATAGTTTAATAATCTTGAAAGACTGTCCTCTAATAAAGTGCTAACAAAGGCTGTTTAAGAGATGACATGTTGCAAATAAGTTTACAAACACATGTAGGTGGCTCAGATATCTTTATTTCACCATAAATCTGGCTGGTAAGTGAAGCAGCCATTTTCCTCCAGCTTCCTCTGGCTGCTCTTCTGGCACCAAGCCTGCTATTCTTTGATGGAGCTGACGGAGGGATGGCTGCGATGATGCAGATTAGCTAAGAAAAAAAAAAAAGAAAAAGAAAAAACATAAACAGGTATCAAACATACTGTTAGATGACATTTTAAAAGGGTTCTGATGTGTTGATCCTAAGTATTAATTGTTGTATTACATTTTTCAGGATGCATGCAGTGAAGAGCACAGTATAATACAACAAATAATTAGTTATATGTTGGTATTTTTGTATATTTATGCATACAGTATGTCATAGTTAGCGCCATGCTACAGATTCTGAGTTGGTCTCTGTCTCATTTGTCTTGTGAACACACACAAGGCCACAAAGCAGTTTCAAGCAGTTCCACTATTCAACAGGTGGCAGCGTATCCAGCAATGTCCTAGTTAGGATGGAACTAGAGACCAACTGATAGCAACATGTAAACTTTAACTGCGGGATAAACTGCAGATTTTGAATACATTTTTGGTTGAAGTTTTGAATGCGTGCAAGAGTATTTGAAAGTTATCTCAAGTCATCAACTGAGAGAACATCACAGCCACAGTCAACACCAACAGTTTCCTCTTTGAACTTGTGCGACTGTTACGGTAGTGAGATTACCAGTATAGCAGTGGTCGACATTTCCATCCATCAGCATGTCTGTGTCATCTGAAAAATGTATGTGAAGACAATCAACACTTGTGCTTGTGATCTGACTCATTTCTCTATATTTGTTAAAGTGTGTGCACGCATGTGTGTGTGTGTGTGTGTGTGTGTGTGTGTGTGCGGGTCTACCTACTTTCACTCTCGACTTCTTTAATCGGAGAGAGTCCTGTCCATTGGGGGTGGGGGGGTATAGAAATGGTGGTCAAAGGACTGAAACAACAGATCCATCAAGTGATTTTGACTGATTATAAGAACTGACCTGGCCAGGAATGAAACCCATATGCATGGAGGTTTGTCCCTGCTTTAGCACAAAGAGTTTGTTAGTTAGTATCCTTAAACATGTTAATACAGACATAAGCTTTTTCAAGCAGTTTACCTTCAGGAGTGCTGACTTCTCGTTGTTTGTCACCCTCTAGATACAGGAGCAACAGAAACATGTAGTATTTAATAACTCATTTCATACAAAGGTGCACGCTCATCTTCTGAAAACTTAAATGTGTTTAGCTTACTTAGCCTATTATAATAAAGAGAAATTACAGACTCGGCTGCATTTTGCAGAGCAGGATTTCAATAGTCATTTACTGAGCCAGCACATAACCAAGGGGCTCAGAAGAACTGAACAGATTACACTCTCTTGGTTTGGTTCTGCACCTATATTTCATAGTATATTATATATTGTGGGTGAATGAAATGTAAGGGAGTGTATTCTTTCCCTGAGGGCTGTTGGAAATGTCACCGAGGGCTGCACATTGGCCCGTGTGGCACACCTTCTTTATGGTCAGTGCTCACACCTCAGTGTTGGTCACTTGTTTTTTAGTCTCTTCCTGTTTGGCTCTGGAAGCCAGTTTTTCATGTATCTTGCTCTAGTTTGACTCTCTTTTTGTCCCTCTGCTGTGGCAGTCTGCCCTGCCCTCATTAGATTCACCTGTGCTTGACTGTCATAGAGGGTCATTGCGCAATATTAGAGAACCATTCACTTCAGGATTTATGATAATAATAATTACCCTTCAAGACCTTCTCTGCACTGAGATTAAAACTGGCCTTTAGATAAAAGCGGTGTCCTCTGATAGCACCGTGTGATTAACATGACTTAGCCATCAGGAGGAAGCTTGTTTTTTAATCTAGATGTGGGAAATCTCATGTTGCAGTGCTGGAGATGATCCCTTGAGCAAGAGGTGAGCATTTTTAAAACTCCGAATAATGAAATTCAGTGAAATATGAAAATACAAAAGTATCTACTGTACAGTAAATTCAAAATACAATCATTTGCTAGCTTACCATTTAACTGCTGAGCAGTGAAGCTGTAGCCAACTGGGTGCACCTTGGTGTTCCCTGGCAGAAGAAAAAAAACATTTTTATGGCTTCAAAAGCTCAAACTGTATGGAAGCTTATTTCCACCACTCTGTAAGTCAAAATTTTAGGTTATTGCCTCAAAATCTTGATTTACTAACTCAAATGTCTAAGAATAGATCTTGGAATTAAAAAAAAAAAAAGTTGTAATTTGGAGTTATTAAATCAAAATTTTGAGATAATAACCAAAACTTTTTTACTTTCAGATGGCAAAAAAATGTTGTTGGTTTGTTTTTTTTCAGTGGCCAAAACAAGCTTCCATAAAACTGACCAAATGAGTTATTTCTTTGTATTTTTTGTGTCTCTTACTGCGCGTGCGCTTTCCCCTGTAGATCTGTCCGATCACACTCGTAACTATGCTCAGCAACACCAAGCACAGCAGAGCCAGCCAGACCACTCTGAGCACACACTGCCACTCATCTGGAGAGCGGAGAGGGATTAAGAGAGAGACATTTTGGACAGAACAGAGCTGAGTCTAGAACAGTTATGTAGTATTTTCATTACTGATCATTTTTACCTAAGGAAAACAAAAATCCATCCCAGTTTCCCACAACAGTCAAAACAGTCATTTCAGATCTAAAATTGTTCTCATGTGAAAAGTGAATAAAAGAAAATGTAGAGGGAGAACGGAAGGACATGAAAGGAAGAGACAGGCAAGGAAGGAAGACTTGAAAGAGACAAAAAAAAACATACTAGAGACAGTGTAAATAATGAGAGGACATGAACAAATAAGAACAAAGAAAAGGAAAGGCAGGGAAGGAAATGGAAAGCTCTGGTGGGGATGGTGCAGAAAAAATTGTGAATGAAATGGATATCCAGCTTTCATTATGCGCATTGGAAAATATTACTTAATCAATGCCTTAAGCATGGGGGAGTTTTGGAGAGCAGAGCAGAAAGAAAACAAGCCAAAATCAATACAAACTTGGAGATACAGTAAATTAAGATGTACTGTAGTCTTGGAAAGTATGACTGATCATGTAGTACAGAGCAAGAGGGAGAAACAAAATCACCAAGTCAGGAGAAGAACTGGAGGAAATTTGTTCTATTGAAAAGAATGACTCCATTGCGGACTGAGAGAGTGGGCAGCTTGGAATGGAATGAAAACCGATTGGCCAATTTCCCTGTCTCCTATTGTTTCCTCTTTCCTCTGCTTTCCATCTCACAGTGAAGCCACACCGGCCGCGTGGGGATCAAAGAAGCACAGCTCCGTCAGCCTGACACCAACCTTTCTGTGTCCGTTTCCATGGCAGCTTTTCCTTTGCCGTTGAATTCCAAAGCGTTTGATTGGCGAACCAAAGGAGACAGCGGCTTTGATTGGCCGATTTGGAGGTGGGCACGAGAGGGAGGCAGCAGTAGAATGCCTTCCCCTGTCCTTCATGATTGCCCACATCTTCTTCCTTCTCCTCTTCCTCCTTCTCCTCAGGTGGGTAGAGGTGTAAAGAACTGTAATTGCTGCGGCCGTACAAGGTGAGATTCAGGGTCTCCGCATTTGGCAGCTGGAGCTCAGCCGACACCTCCAGATGTAGCTCATGAGCTGTGGGTGGATAAATAGCATGAATGTATTGATTGGAGCATAAAAGGCTTTAACTGTCTACTGAAGACATGGCCGCGCAAGCAGCTCTTTGAGACGGTTGTGCTCAGAGTTACATAACACCAGACGGCTAACATGTTCACAGTGAAAACGTTAGCATGCTCATTATTTAAAGCTTAATTAGATTCTTTAATTAGCGCGAGGCGATCACTCCTCCCTCAAGGCGTTGCCACTCTGTCAGACTGTTGAACTACAGAAACACAACATCAACTGACAAGCTTAATGACAACTGTACAAAGAGTTAATTTTTTTAAAATAACTTTAAAAAAAATCAATCGTATTATAGACTTTAAGTTTAACATGATTCAGTGAGTGAGAGGTGACTGAAGCTGCTAATTTGAGTCACTCAATTGGACTTGGAAATTTTCTGACTGGATGAATTGCTGTGCGGTGAATTGCACTAAAAGTCAAACTGGCACTGCCTCTGATACTAATGCAAACTTAAAACGGATACAAACTACTCCACTGTACAGTTTTCATGAAGCTTCAGAGATTACAACTTTTTTTTCTGACCAGTATAAACAGGTTTATTTTTACTTTAAATTTGGGCATTTTAACATGGGAATCTGTGGCAGCAGACTTGCTTGTAAACCCAGCCTCAAGTGACTTGTCAAGGAACTGCAGTTTTCGGCCCTGGAGGCTACAGGTACTGTAAGTATTTCTTTTTATATACAGTCATGTAAAAAATAAAGTTTTCTAAGTACTCCATGTAGTTTTGAGTAAAACTAAAAGCACCCTTACTGCTTCCACAGGAATTAAGAGGGTACATAGCAGCCAGGAGCTGTTAAACAAATGCATTTGATTAACAGATCACGAGCAAGTCTGAGCACCTCTGTAAAAGCAGAAGTTATGGAAATTTGCTGGTCTGGAGCATTCAGATGTGTGTTAACACAATGTAACAGTCATCCCAAATCAGACCTTGAAATGCTCAGAGAAATTGCAAAAAAACAACAAAAACAAGAGCTACATCTCAGACTCTGCAGGCCTCAGTTAGCATGCTAAATGTTCATGACAGTACAATTAGAAAAAGACAGAACAATTGTGAAAAGAATCAAAGCGCTGCTTTCAAAGCCCAGAGCTCAACCAGAATTAATTTCTGTGTTCTGGACCTTAAGAGAGCCGTGCATAAATGAATGCCTGCAAACCTCAATGAGTTGAAGCAATGTTGTAAAGACGAGTGGGGCAAAATTCCTCCACAACAATGTGAGAAACTGATAAAGTCATCCAGAAAGTGATTGCTTCAAGTTATTGCTGCTAAAGATCTTGCTACAAGCTATTGAAACATAGGGTGTACTTAGCTTTTCACAGGACTGCAAGGAGTCGTGACCGTAACAGCCACAGGAAAATATAACTGTTAATTTAAACTGTTTATTAGTTATTAATTAGTTTAAACTTTTGAAATGGGAAGGATCACAGGAATACTAAAGACATGAGTCACCCTCTGAGCACCATGGAAGTCTAAAAGTGTACTCACACTAGGCACAGTTGCCTATTGAGTCCAACTGAAATGTGCCCCTGAACCACCCTTTCAACCAGACCAGGGCACAGTTTGCTTAACTGCACCCAGACACGGCACACAACAATCACACTAGCCAAACAGACTGGACTTTAAGGGTCAGATGCACTCAGCAGTGTAGACTTAAGCCTTTCTTAAGCAGAAAGCAGATTATGTTGAGTCTTTAGATGTGAATACCTGAAGTTGAGATATTTCTGTGTAATTCTGCCATTTCCATGTCTGTTTCGCACACAAACCACCTCAATTTTGGATCATCTCTGTCGCCCCTGAAGTCTGAAGCTGAATCTGTTGTATTGCTTTCATCTTCTTGTGTGCAGGCCCGCTCCCACTTTTCCTGATCTGGAGTCTGAGATGGGTCACACACATGGGCTCTCTTAGCTTCAGCATTTCCAGCCCTCACGTTTTCCCCCTTCTTCACCTGATGTACTCGCTCGCAGGGTCGGTAGGGACGGCAGAAGAAACTCACTTTTTTTACTGAAAGGATAAAGAGAATGAACAAGGGAACATTCAGAATGATTTCTCTGCAGGAGCAGGCATAAACAGCAGAGAAAGAGCTGTCACATTTATAATCACAGCAAGATCTCAAAATGGAAGCTGTTGCCTCCAGTTTGTATCTGACAGAAAGAAACAGACAAGGAAAGACACAGATGGAGAGACAAAAAAGAATAAGCACTGAAGGCAAAGACGGAACGAGTGAAAAGGGTAAACCGAGCTGCTCTCATCAAGAACGGTGTTTTCAAGGCAGCACAATACAGAAACCTTTTCAAAGAAGCTGTCAGTCAGAGTTGTATGGAGCTATATTTGGGTCTGATTTTTTTATCGTAGACCGACAGAGAGAGAGGTCTTTTCACAGACAATACGCATAAAAAGGAAGAAACAAATCAAGTGTGCATCATCCAAAGTTTTACTTTGATGTAAAATCTGAACAAAACTGAACAGTGGATCTGAACTGATGAAGTTAAGTGCAGCATTTGGACGCAAACCAATAGACAATACACACACAGTGAATAAATGAGCAGCTAAAGCTGTTTGGATCACCCACCTCTGTATAATGTGAAAAATTCTGGAAGGCAGATGATGAAGGCAAGAATCACGAGGAGAAAAAGTTTAGTCAGTGCTGCTCTTGCCATGGTTGTACCATAGGATCATATGTAGACACACACACACACACACACACACACAAGCACATGCACTTGCTCACACTGACGGAGGCATGACTCGTGGCTCGTGGTGTCTTCTTCCTTCTCGAGTTTTCAACAAAAACATGCATTCACACCCGTGCCGCTGCCCATCAGAGAAGCCCTCGGCGATGTTTAAGAAGTTCATACGATAGTGTTCGTAATTCAAGACGAGGCTGACAACAACTTTGCAAGACACGTACACAGTGAGAAGCAACTTCCCTTCCTTTACACTTCCTGTCATTTTCTCAGAAAGTGAGAAAGAGAGAGAAATGGAGTGCGGCACAGACAACAAAGAGTTTCAGTCACCAGAATGTAAGTACAGAGTGTTTCTGTTTGGGTGTGGATGTGTGTGTGTGTGTGTGTGTGTGTGTATGTGTGTGTGTGTGAGAGGTGGTGAGTGCGACCGGGCATCCTCATGGTAAGAGGTACGCAAACTTTTTTGGATTATTTATGAATTGAGGTCCTGTGGGGAGAGCAAGTTAGAGACATATGATTATGTGTTGCATGTGTAGTCTGTATGTTTGCAGAGAAAGAGACCAGCCTGTCGTTTACAGCTGTTAACAACAGAAAAAAAGGTTTAAGTCTTCTAGATGTAAGTGTTTAAAAAATCTCGAATGTGTCACTGATACTAAAAGTAAGGAAAAAAAACTTTACATCCTCACAAACACTTGTTTAGACACACAAGAATCCCGATCTCCACGTTTAGTTTTTGTGCCTCCTCTAGTTCTGATAAACTTTATATAACTATTATAATGAAGTCTTTGTGTGTCATTCTTACAATCTTTTTAAGATAAGAGATAAGATAAAACTTTAATGATCCCACGACGGGGAAATTTGCGCATTACAGCAGCTCAGTACAGAAAACTAAAAATAGAATAGAATAAAATAAAATAAAATAAAATAAAATAGAAAAACACTATACACATATACATAAGCACTATATACAGAAAATATATAGTCAATACACACATGTACATATACACACATATACACACACCAGTGACGTGCAGTCAGGGGAGGCAGGTGAGGCACGGCCTCACCTGTCATCGTGGAAATATAAAATTAAAAAATAAATTAAATGGTTATATTCATTCAGTGATTTGTATTTTAAAGTTCTTTTCCATTTAACTACACCATTTTTAGATTAGTTTTTTCAAAATCGCTGAATTTTTGCATTTGCCGGTCAAATACTAAGAGACGAACGGTGAGGCACCAGCCCGGCGAGCCGCACCACGGATTGCGCAATCCGTGGTGCGGCTCAGTATAGTCATTGCCAATGACTACTAACTGTGCTGGCATGCTATGCAGTGAGACCGGATTACTTTCCCTTTGCATGTGGCAATTAAAATGTTCTAACACTTTTACTATATGAACTAAATTTCTATATTTTAGCTGGTGTATATAATGCACAGTTTTTTTTGTTGTTTTTTTCATTAACAACTGTATGTGTGTAATGCATTCTTGTGTTGAGCGATCATGAAACTGCTGCGAAGAGACACTAGGTGAGGCACGCAGTTCTCGTGCCTCATGGTAGGGGGCGCTGGTGATCCCAGGGACTCTACGACTCCTCGGCGGCAAGCTACCATAAACAGTTAGCAAGGCCAGTTAGTTTTTCCTGTTGCTTGGCCTTATGTTCAACATGGAAGATTACATAACTCAACTGAAAGAATTTTCTAAACTGAACTTTCAATCGAAGCAGAAGATAATAATTAAAGGAAGACCAACACCGGAGCTAAAAGGTTTGCTTCAGACTATGTTAATGTTAAACAAAACAACTGTTGCCAATCAAATGGTGAATAAGCTATATGTTTGTAAATCTGATGTGATGACGTCAGTGCCTCACCAGTCACGACCCTCACCGCACGTCACTGACACACACATCAAAACACTATATACAGATATCAAAATATTATATACATTTGTAGCCGGTAAGGTACACAGCATACACGGTATGCATTATATGGGTGAGTGTAATAAATAAAATGTATCTGGACTGTATGGATAAAGTGATGGCAGAGGAGGTAAAGTGTCCAAGTGACTCAAGACATTATGAAGTGTTGTACAGTCTAACTGCTGTTTTATCTAGTGATACTTATTTTTAATCATAGAAAAGTTCTTCATAATTTGCTGTACTAGGATTTTTAGATTAGATTATTGTCGCCTGATAGTCTCATAAATATGCGACTGTAAGTCATAAAATGTGATATTTTCAAATATCTGTTTCATCATTTTTTCTCATCTCGATCATGAGATTATCAGTATTTTGTATTATACACGTGGCTTTGATGAGACATATGAAGTTGAAGCACACCAGTTACCATGTCAACAGATGGTAATCAGTTATGACTGCTAAGAAATTGTACAAACTACATTGTGTAATTTCTTGTTGCTTGAAGGACACACCATAGTGCACATACCTCCCCCACTCCCAGATGTTCTATGTGCCGATATTACGCTGCAGTAGATACCACCCAGTGTTGTCATACTCCATCATAAATTACTAGATCACAAAGATCAGAAATTTTATTGTCGTTTGTAGAAAATTTTTTAAAAAAATGAGCTGCTGCTTAAGCCTTTTAGGTTTCTGCATGTTCATTTATCGAACAGGAATGACACAAAACAAATGGAATAAGGAGTTCAATTATTAAATTTAATTAGCCATTTGACACAGATTAATCTGGGTCAGAACTGCACGCCATGCCCAGTAGGATACTGGATATGACATGAAGTACTGACACTTTCTGCTTCATCTCAGGATTTCATATAGTCACAGCTTTATCAGTCTTGATTAAATCATATACAAAACAAGAAATGTGGAAAACAGAGAATTTCAACAGCTGGGTGTTCAGATGACCTCGGAGTCTCCATTTCCAATCATTGTGTAGTCTGCATGAGTGGCCCAGTGAGAACACCAAGTTCCTGATGACACCAAACATTATGAGCTTCTGTGCCATTAATCAGTGATGTTTATTTCCTTCACATTATAAAATGTAAAATATGATTTTTTTTTTTTGTGTGTGTGTGTGTGTGTGTGTGTGTGTGTGTGTGTGTGTGTGTGTGTGTGTGTGTGTGTATTTTATTCGGTTTATCTACCCTAATAGCGTCCTCTGAAAAAAATAAACAAAAAATAAAAACCACATATTTGCCAAGATATGAACTGCATGTGATTTTTGTGTAGGGTTTGTAGCTCACTTTGCATTATTGTGGTATTTTAATTGAAAATAGAAAAAAGACAATGAATTATTAACAATAACCGTTTACAACTAACTACCAAACTTCATCACGATAGATGAAAAATTCAGTGAGATATGAATTTTAAAATTTTGCCAATAGAGTTTTTTTTGGTTTTTTTTAATTTTTGAAATTTTTTTGGTGACCTTGACCTTTGACTTTGAGAATGAAATCATACATTCTTTGGCCCCTAAGGAATATTTCAGTTTAATCAGTTGTTTATTTTTGAGTTTGAGATTTATTGCTAACAAACAGCTGGACAAACAAGCGAACAGGGGTGAAAACATAACCTCCCTCCACCAATCGATGAGCGATTGGTGGAGCGGTCAATGTGACATAAAAAGGGTCAGTGGAAACCAAACTCATCAACCACTCATTTGAGTGTTCTGGATCACCTTTGATCAAATGTTCCCTTAATTCTTTACTAACACATTATTTTGTAACATGTACAAGTTATTACTGTCATAATTATTGCAATCTTTCTATCTTATATTGTCACATTTCCCACGACCTTCTCATAATTCTGAGAACAAAGAAGCTACATAATAAATCTGAGTGACTGAAACAACACTAACAAATTTCCCTGTCAACTTACAGTAAAGTTAGCATTACCAGTTATTTTCCATTGTAATCTACAGCATCAGTAACAGTATCTAAACTTTGCAGTGTAACATTGTCAGCTGTTGGGTTGCCATTATACACTGATTTAATTTAATTACATTTTTGTTCCTGCTTTAATTTCCTTAAACAGTTTATAAGTGTAAAATAAATTTAATTACTTTGATTTGTAGCCTTAGAGACATTATTCGTTATGCTGTTCATGGCCTCATTTCTGTTTCCCTCACTCATCTACTCTGAAAACTTTTTAATTTTGTCTTTCTTGAGCCATGATGACTTTTGTTGCATTTTCTCAGCTCTTTGTACCACATGTTTGCACCACAGTCTCATATGTTGTGAATTTTTTAGAGCTGATTATTACAGCGTAGTTATGAGGAAATTTATCTTTATTAGGACTTTGACTCGTTGTTGCGTATTTTAATTAAATCAGATAATTATAAAGTGTAATTATAAGAACCAGAGTTATCACTGTGAGAAAATATCCACAGGTTTCAGCTACAGCTTTGTTCTTCACCTGATGTTGCTACGCATTCGAGAGCTGAAAGTTATTTTGGTTGCTTTTGAGAAGAAAATGACCTTTCTGACTATTATTTTATAGTTTAATCTACTCTGAAAAGAATATGTATTTTTCATTTTGTACTGTCTCACTTGATCTCTGTTGGGTGTTTAGTGTAGCTGAGATTTTACACTCGGGTTCCTTAGAGCCACTTATCTTTTCAGCCCTTGGATGGGAACACACACACACACACGCATACAGAGAGGCTTAGATAAACGCACACTCAAAACTACAAACACAGTGATGAGCATGGCTGGCAGGTGTAGCCTTATCTCCACTCCACAGCAGCTTGCTTCTCTCAGGCTCAGTCAGTGGTTTAGAGAAGGGGATAGAAGCCAAAACCAAGAACTCACTTTCTGTCTCTTATGTACAATAAAAAAAAATGCTTTACATTTAGAGAATTTCTGAATATTTTAAGTGTTTAGCTACATGCATTTACCACCTGTGATTGATAGAATTGTGGCATGTACAATGGCACTGTGTGTGTGTGTGTGTGTGTGTGTGTGTGTGTGTGTGTGTGTGTGTGTGTGTGTGTGTGTGTGTGTGTAGATGCTGCTGTCAGCAAGTTTCAGGACCCTGCTGGGGTGTCCTTGAAAAAAGACCTTCTGAAAGTAGGAAACAGTTTCAAAAATGTCCTGATTTCCAGAATATTGTGACTGTGTTCAAAAGGTAAACGATTAATTAATTATTTGTTGAGTCTGTGCAAATAAAACTTTATTTATAGCACTTTTAAAAGTCAAGAGTTAATATTTCAAGGAAAACCAAATGCTACTAAAGAACAAGAACAAATCAGGGTGATAAAAAAGATAGTTGGAAACAAGTATATAATCACAGAAAGTAATAAATGAGTGAAAAATAAATACTTACATGAGTTACATGTTGAAAATGATGAATTATTTGTTCTCAGTTTGGGAAATGATGGGCTATAATATAAAGTGTCAAAATATTATATGTTTATTTACCAAAGAGTATGTTGCTCTTCAGCAAGGTTGGCAAACTATCATATTGCACCATATAGGCTATTATATTACAATTATATATGAAAAATTTAAAAAAGATCCAAATTACGTTTTTCAACCACAGAATCGTTTAACATGTTTCACAATGAAAACCCTAGGTTAGACAAAATGTTTTATCATCATTTATACACAGCCATCAGACACTTTATTAGGTACACCTTGCTGGATGCCCTTTTGACTTCAGATCTTCCTAAATTCGTCATGGCACAGACTCAACAAGATGCTGGAAACATTCTTCAGAGATTTTGGTTCATGCTGGTATGAAAGCCTCCATGATGAGCACCTTTGGGATGTGGTGGAACTCCCGTTTCACCACATCCCAAAGGTGCTCTATTGGATTGAGATCTGGTGACTGTGGAGGCCATTTGAGTACAGTGAACTCACTATCATGTTCAAGACAAGAGTTCCTATGACCTCTGGCATCAACAATGCACTTTCACCCAGAGAACTGCCGCTCACTGGATATTTTCTCTTTTTCAGATGGTTGTGTAGGAAAATCCCAGTATATCAGCAGTTTCTGAAATACTCAAACCTGTTTGGCACCAACAAACAAGCAGTTGAACAGGTGTACCTAATAAAGTGGCCAGTGAGTATATTTTCTTATCAGTGTTATGATTCTGAATGTTCCACATTTTCCAGGTGACCAACTGGAGACCCCTTCAGGATCCTCAAGTCTCCTTGTTTAGAAAACCATAGTTATGAACTTGCTTCCTTTTTGTGTGTCCATGGTTGTTAAGTAGAAGTTGCTGTGGTATCATGCTGTGGTTAACTCAAACATCAGCAATAACAAAAATATAAACTCATGACTTCATTGGAAATGCCACTTTGCTGGCAGGTTTTCAGGAAATCTAATAAATAATAATAACTGGACACAGGCAGCGAAAACTAAGCATTTCTGAGTTTATTTCCACTCCCAGAGACTCTTTTAACACCTTCAGACTAAAGTGATATTCAATGTTTGAGGCTTTAGACAGTTTATCACATATGTGCTGGTTTAAGCCCTCAGATTTAATAAGACTCACGGCACACATTTCAGTTCTTTAACAATGGTGAAGGGTTTGTTTACTGAGTGCAAGACAGGAATAAGGAGATTGTTACATGTGGTTGGTTCACATCAGGGACATTGCCTGTAACCCTAAACCAGCCACATTTGGGGAATATCCAGCTTAACTGAGGAATTCCCACTAGCATTCTGCAGATACCTTTACTTGCAAAATGAAGGCAGATCTGTAGGTAGTGCCTTGCAGGTAGTTTGACATTTTAGAAAGTGAATTTTGCACTGACCAGATAGAAAAACATGCAGCTGTGAACTGCGCTTTTTTACTGAATAGTTTTGCATGTTAAAGAATAAAATCTGGCTGAGTGAATTTTTAGCTGTTTTTAAAATGTTAATTTTACTCTGGAGAATGTGGAGCTGTATTAACTCTGCAAACTGTTAAAGTCAGCTCTGTGAGTGTTGATTAAACAGTGGAGGTTTTGCTGCTGAGTTGACTCGGTGGAAGCTCCAGCAGATGGATTTGCAGAGAGCTGGATGAAGGTAGTCCACAGAGAGCGAGAGCCTGAGAGGAAAGCCAGGTGTTTGGTGTGGATGTTAAACATCCTGTTTCGCTGCTTTTCTGACAGCAGGTGCTAAGCATGAGACTATCAGTTGACAATGTGCCTATCTGCTCAGAGCAAGATATCTTGACAGCTAGTGGTTAAACTGTCCTTAAATTGTATGCATTTAATCTGGGGGACAACAAAAAAACAAACAGGAGAGCCTTTTGTAGTGTGGAAACTAGGGACCAGATTTTTGTCAAAGAAGCATTTTGAGATTAAATAAAAATATCCTTTTGCCTTTTTCTTTAAAATAAATAGACATATTCTGATTGACCAGGGTTGGGGTCATCACTGATGATGACTTATGTCTTGATTATACTCTGTTGCAGACACAGACGCAGACAGATGGAGACCCGACAGCAAAGTAGTCATTCTTGTTAAACTTCCTTGAAGGAAACTTGAAGTGTGCTTCCTGGGGCGCATTCGTAGTTGGTGCATTGTAATGTAAATTCTCTGCAGACAGATCTGTTTGGTCACCAAAAAAACAGGCAGGCACGCAGATGTCTGCAAAGACCCTCAGACTCAAATTTATGTCACCCGGACCCAAGCGGACACCAGTGTACTTGCAGAAAGTATAACTGAGGGTTTAGATCTCATTCTGTTAACCCACTGAGTGCACTTTTCTGCTCTTTAGACTATGGCAAAATTGGGCTACATTTTACTGAGGAGATGCAACAATCTAGTTTTCTCTAAGACTGCTCAAACTAAAAATTGCTGAAAGATTATTGTGGATTATTGTCCAGTGATGCCAAAAACCATGTGAAATCTTCCAGAGTTGAAAAATGAAACCAAAGGATTTGCCTAAAACTGCACTTCTTCTTATGGCCACTTGAAGCTGACTCCAAAAGTCAACAAGTCAATCCCCATAGACTTCTATATTTAAAGGGCAAACTTCGCAGCACAGCCTGCTACAAAACCAACAAAAAAAGATGCTCTCTAATTTCCTTCTTCATAACAACCGTTTATGAGGTGATTTTTCTTTTTTTTTTTTTACCCATTTAAACTATAAAAATGATGCATATTGAGTGAAGTTTAGTTGTACTAAAAGACAATCTAAGGAAACATCTGTTCAGTCAGCTAACCAAATCATTTAGCCTCACATTTAAATCACAGTGAGCTATGCATGTCCTTTTCTATCCAAGCTAGCTGGCCATCACTAGTATGACCTGATAACTCCTTAGTGCTATATTCTCCATCCAAATGCCAAGACGACGATGGGCAAACACTTAAACCTCGGTCATACAGGCCTAAGACTAGTCAACAACTGCATGACAAACACCAGCCACTAGGGGAAAATGTGTATTCCCCATCCAGCTGCCATGTAGTTGCTGGAGGCTGCTGGTTGTCACCAGATGTAACTGATCACAAAGATGGTGCTGCACCAAAAATCTCCTTGTGATCTGTGTGGTCACTAACAGATTGTTATTTGCATGGAAGACATAGATTTGTCTGCAAATACTCTCCATTCACTCTGTCACTAGTGACATTTGAAAACAATCAAAGCAAACCAGAGAACACGTGCCTTCAAAGTAAAAGTTGCACCTTTCAAAATGTGTTGTTTGCAGCAATAATGCACCGTTTTCACGTTTTACGTTTCACTGTTCCACTGTTCCACTGCCACTTAGTGAGTACATTGCAAGTGTAAATGAAAGTCATTTCCATATATCTATCTTAGCCTATATAATCTTTGCCAAAAACATGCTGCCTCAAAATGAAAACAAACTCACAACATTTTTTATTTTCATATTTTTATACCATTTACTGTGGCACCAAACAAAAAGGGCACTAAAAAAAGAAAATCTTGGCTGTTTCATTTGGAGCTTTTAAGAGGTTGTAATGAACTGTGCAGCCTCCAGAGATCATTGGTAGAACTTTAAGTGTTTAATCTTATTTATAGTAAACGTGCACTTTTGGGTTTCGGCTCATCTTTAGAACATTTATATTATGTATGTATGCAATCAAACAGGTAATTTGTTGCGCAGTGCTCTGTCTTGTTGCACAGTCTGTCACATTTGGCTGATAGGACACATCTGTCACTTTTAATGCTGCAGTCAGAGGCCGTAATGATGAACACAACACGGCTGTGCAAATTCTGACGGGGGTGAAAAGTGTGTGTGTGTGCGTGCGTGCGCGTGTGTGTAACTGAGAGTATAAAGATGGGTGTCCTCTAAACATGTCTTTGAGACCTGTGATTTGTATGAACCATACATACTGTCAAATGCTTTGATGATGTCAAAGACAAGAATCACTTGAGAGACAGTGTGCAGGCTATTTTTGGAGCTCTGCTTTAACACAGAATCTAGACAATGTAGAGAGCTTAGACTTGGAATATAACAGCATGATGAGATTAGGGATTTAAGTATAAGCGACATTATTTGAGAACAGGCTGCACTCGGCTGGTTCAGTGCAGGTAAAGGTTGTCGTGCAGGCATTAGATGCAGAATACATGATCTTCTCCATCATGTCTTTATGGTATCTGAGCTTAATCCATGACTCTCCTTTTAATGGACATGCTGATGTTTTTAGATAAGAAAAGGCATTAGTAGTGTCAGTGATTTGAGATTCTCTTTCATCCTGTACAACAGGAGGAAAGCTTAAAGCTCATATGCTGTTTGATGTGTTTGCGTGCATAAAAAAAAATATTCTGGTTGAAGGGTTATGGATGATAAGCAGTGGTGGACAGTAACAAAGTACAAATACTTCGTTACTGTACTTAAGTAGATTTTTCAGGTATCTGTACTTTACTTGAGTATTTATTTTTCTGACAACTTTTTACTTTTACTCACTACATTTTTACACAAGTATCTGTACTTTCTACTTATTACATTTTCAAAACAACCTCGTTACTTGAGGTTTAATGCGTCTGAGAAACGTCTGCATTTCCGGTCAGTGCTGGAGCCGGCTTCTGATTGCGAGCGGGTTTTTTCTTGGAAGTCAGAACAACGGGGGGGGACCCAGACACCCCACACACCCCACACGGTAGAGGGAGAGGCTCCTGCAACGCTCGCTCGGAGACCGGAAAGAGCCAGAGGAAGTTGCACTTTACATAGAGGCTGCATGCCGGAACGGTGAGGAAAATAAATGACAGAAAACGTAGAGGACAAAAAAAGTGTGTGCTGTTTGTCACACAGTGTGTCTGCTAGCTAAAAGAACAGCTGCTGTATTGTAAGGGAGAGCAAAGAATGAGCGATAACTTCACTCAGATGGAGAAAGATGTAAGAAAGAGGTAGAAACGTCCTCCAAGGAGGACGTTTTCTCCAAGCATGACATCTCAGTATACTTCAAACCAAGTCACACCCTAAGACAAAAACTGGTTCATCCCAAGGACAAACCCGCCAAACACAAGATCAGCGATGTAGTGTATGCTGTTCAGTGCAGTGAAGAGTGCTCGGACCTCTACATTGGTGAAACCAAACAGCCTCTTCACAAACGAATGGCACAACATAGAAGAGCCACCTCGACAGGACAAGATTCAGCAGTACATCTGCATCTGAAGGAAAAAGGGCACTCTTTTGAGGATGCCAATGTTCACATTTTGGACAGGGAAAACAGATGGTTTGAAAGAGGAGTGAAAGAAGCCATCTATGTCCACTGTGAACAACCATCATTGAACAGAGGAGGTGGATTACGTCACCAACTTTCCCCCGCTTACAGTGCTGTCCTGAGCTCCCTTCCCAGACGTCTCAACCCCCATTCACACCTTTGTTCCAGTGACCTCAATAGGCCACAGGAAACAATGGAGCGGAGTCCTAAATTGGTTTCAACTGAAACCACTGATTAAATATGACCCACGCCCTCTTCACACCTGGGCACATGTGTTCACGCACATGATCAATAGAGGGTCATAACCACCTCCAGGGGACTACGCCCACAGGGGTTTAAATACCTGGGTCTCTCCACCATTTGGTTGAGAACTGAAGAAGCCTTTCGGATGAGAGGTGAAACGTCTTCAAGAAACAAAAAGAAGTCCAGTCGCCTTTTTCAAGCTCCAGAGACTCCAAGGAGCTACTTTTACTTTCTTACTTTGAGTAGATTTCAGAGCCCGTACTTTTTTACTTTTACTTGAGTACAGAAGTTGAACCAGTACTTCAACTTTTACCAGAGTAGTTTTTAACACAAGTACTTGTACTTCTACTTGTACTTCTACTTAAGTACAGAATGTCAGTACTTTGGCCACCACTGATGATAAGGTACTTCACAGAACAATTTAGGTTTTTACTGCCCACAGCTGGAAAATGTGTCTTTCTCACTTAATTTATTTCTTTAGCAGGAGCAGTGCATATTAATAAACCTAATTAAAAGAAAACACAAGGTGCTGAGCACAATTTACATTTATGGTCAGTGGGAAGAACTGTACGAAAAAAAAAAAACAAGCAAAAAATGTGTCATACAAAAAAATTAATTATTGTTTGAGGTAAAAGTGGGATATGTAGAAGGCTTCTTCAAGGCCACTGGTAAGCTATTATTTACTTTGCTTTACTGACAGCACCAGTTGTCTAATTGTGGCGCACCTATGAGGCGCCTCACAGTCCCCTCTATTGGTGACCATAGTGCCAATCCTTTTTTTTTTTTTTAACATTATCAAAGCTCACAAGACTGTGTTTTTAAGGATGCATGCCTGAGATGTGCATTGCATTTTCTACATAAGTTCATTGCGAGCTACGCTAAGAAATTTGATGAATGTTGCTACAGTGTTTTCACAGCCGTTCTTTGTTCTCTGATCTGTCTGCATCATTTATCTTTTGACATTTTTAACTGAGCACGGGTGAAGAAGCAATTTTCTTCTCTGGGAAATATGAGAGTTATCTAATCTGATCTAAACTTGCTCAGCTCACAATGCATGTTAGACTTTGCATCAGCTGAATAAAATTCAACATTTTAAAAAATAAAAATACCTCTCTGGATCCCCTCCTGTCAAAATGTACACATAGTAACTGTGTCAAATGTTCAATTTTGCCTCTCATCTACCATCTGGCATCTCAGGAGAAAGAAGACTATCTAATCTCAGCTACCTTTTTTTTAGCTATCCAAGTGACATGCATATAGGGATGAAAATGACAGTCTGTCAGTCAGCTGCTCTGCTCCAGACTAAAACACCTAAACATCTGGGAGGCTGATGGACATGAGATTTTACCCTGACTTTAGTGGCTTTTCCTCCGTCACCTAGTTGACGCAGGTGGTTAAGAGTGAAACAAAATGGCAGAAGCTGGACTGAATGTCATGTATTTTGATAAAGACATGTGGGATCATTTTGACATGAGGACAGGATGCTGCTGCTGTTTGAAAATGTCGGCATGGCAACACACAAAACTAAGATGATAAACAGGATAAAACATCACCATGCTGACTGTACCAAAATGCCCGAATCATGTGTATTTCCATTTTAAGAAGTTTTACAGTGGATTTCCACTCACTGTTCAGTGTCACTCCTCATACAGCATCATTTTTGACTTACTGCCCACTGTGAGGTCAGTCCCTGAACAGCAAGAAGGCACATTTACATAAAGGAGCTGGAACAATTAAGAGCCAAAGAGCTGGGAAAATCCTTCAGGTAGAGGATAAACAAAGCATAAAAGAGAGTGATGATTTACTTGGTGGCCTGAAACATGATTATAATTACACTGGTGTGCAACTGCTGGATTTGTATATAACTGAAAAGTTTAGTTACTGCAGATTATATTCTTTCTTTTTCAAGCATGTTGTGTTAAAAGTATGAAGGTTTAAATGTAGCTAATAGATGTGAATGTACTGATTGTTTTGAAGTATTCAATATAGTCACATAATACATACTTTTGAAGGGAGACAAATAGAGGAGAAATAGAGGGAAATGAGGTATGAGTCGTGAGCATGTTTTTCTATTAAAAAGAGAGCAGGGGGAGGAGGAGGACGACAAAGAGGGAGGAGAGCGTGGTGATTTAGTGCTGTGTCAGCAGTAAGGCGTCTCCTGGCTCTCCAGAGACGAAGACACTGCGAAGCTTTATGAGTCTTTATGGAGAAATTACGATGTTTCACAAAGAGATTATCATCATGAGCGAATCTTTAAAGGTGATGAAAGGTTCCAATCCCATCCTCCTTGAGCAGTAATCTGCCCAACTGTCTTTCTCACTGCCTGCCCGTCTGTCTGTCTGAATCACAGTTTTACAGTGTTCATTTCTTCACTGAATCCAGGATGACCTTGATTCCTTTTTTCTTGCCTTACTCGCTCAGTTGTTCACTCAGAGAAATACAGTCTCCTCCTCTCTTGCTGTTTCTCTCAGAATTTCAAGGTTTTTAGACTCACATGTTTTTCTGTGTGTGTGTGCGTGCGTGCGTGCACATGTACGTGTGTGTTGGGGGGAAGCCATAATTTGTACTTTCAAAAGAATCGCACACCCACTAAAGTGAGCTAAAGTGGGGTGAATTTACAAGAAGCTCTTGAGCCGTGCTGGTGCAGCATGTCTTTATGTTTCACCTTCTCCCTCCCTCGCTTCTCTCCTCTGCTGTAACCTTTCTGGTGAGAAAATGCCATGTCAATAAAAGCTTTTTAACATGAAGAAAAATCAATGTGCTCCGATTGCACCTTTCTTCAAGCGTGCCTCTCCAACAAATGGCTGGTTCTGCTGCAGCACACAGCATGGTTCATGCATAAGAGTCAGGTAAAAAGAAAAATTCAAAGCAAAGTTATTTTCAATAACTGTGTAAGGTTGCCTTGAGACTTAAAAAAAAATCCACAGGCTTTCTGCTCTTGTTTCATGTTGATATGTGTTAACGTGAACATTTTATAGTGCTTTATTGGTTACAATCCATACCATCAGCTTTTAGTGTTCTGAACAGATAAGCAGGATTGCAGGCAGGGCTGCAATAAAAATGCACAGTTAAATGTATCATAAAACAATGCAAACACAATAAAAGACATTAATGTAAACGCTCAATAAAATGCATCGTATATTCACATCATTTAGTAAGAGCAGACAGTGATTGATGCCAAAGTCTGGATTGCCCCTACGGAGTGATATCTGTGTATTTCCACTTCATCTCAGAGATAAAATAGAGACACGGCGCTTTTATTCTAAATGCCAGAAAATCTGAACAACCCACTGCTGTATTTGATGCATCAGTGTTTATTCAGAGGCCTGTGTTATTTTATTCCACTCCATCCAATTTTAAATCACCAAATAGGAATTTTATTTTCCGTACAGCCTCTTCAAGAGACGGAGTGCGGGAGTTAAAGTTACAAAATTATATAGCTATAAAACCTTAAGAGTGCTTGGCTTGTAGGTTAAATAAGTGACATCACCATTTTTCTGTCTTTTATTTCTCATGAGTGTAACTGGACATTGTTAGGGTGCCCTGGTGGCACAGAAGGGGAGGTTAGCTGTGTTGCATTTCTGCAGCTACTGCTTTCAGTTAACTGCCTTAATCTTTCATAGTATAGACTTAACAAGGTGCTGGAAACATTCCTTAGAGATTTTGGTCCATATTGACGTGACGGCATCACACGGTTGCTGCAGATTTTTTGGCTGCACATCGGTGATGCCAATCTCCTATTCCACCACGTCCTAAAGGTGCTCTATTGGGTTGACATCTACTAACTCTGGAGGCCATTTGAATACAGTGAGCTCACTGTCATGTTCAAAAACCCAGTTTGAAATAATCTGAACTTTGTGGCACGGTGTGTTATTGCTTGAAGCAGCCATCAGAAGCTGCATACACTGTGGTCAAAAAGAGGTGAACATGGGCAGCAAAAATGCTCAGGTAGGCTGTGGTGTTTAAATGATGCTGAATTGGTACTAGATTGCCCAAAGTGTTTCAAGAAAACAACCTCCACATCATTGTACTATTTGCCACCAGCCTGAACCATTGCGAGGCTGGATCCATACGTTCATGCTGTGGGCCATCTGCTTCAAGGTTTGTCTGATTCTAAGAAGTAGTTATTTGAGTTACTGTTGCCTTCCTGTCAGCTTGAAGCAGTCCGACCACTTTCCTCTGACCTCTGGCATCAATAAGGCATTACTCAGACCAGCCCGTCTGGCACCAATAACCATGCCATGTTCAAAGTTACTGCAATCATCTTTCTTCCAAAGTCTGATGCTCGGTTTGAACTTCATCTTGGCCATGTCTACATGCCTGAATGCACTGAATTTCTGTCTTATCACTGGCTGATTAGATATTTGCGTTAATGAGTATTTAAACAGGTGTACCTAATAAAGTGTACATTTTCTAGATAAGCAAGAAGATAATTTTAAAATTTTGTCAACTGTCTTGTGGAAACAGATCACAAATGGGCGCCAAATCATGCCTTTTTAAATCACCAAATACACCTGAGAGGTGGGAAGTAATTCACTGGTCTTGAGCTAGTCGAATGTCATAACAGTTTACCCAGCATCATTAGTGGATAAACCGCTGACATGAGATTTCTTGTCAGAGGTTTACACTGAGTCAGTTCAATTTGCCTGTTTAACCATTTTACCAAATGTAACACTTTATTAACTGGCTTCACTGTCAAAACATGACATTTTGAACTGCGCATTAAGTGTATAAACAGTCGACACAACAGTGTGCTTTGGTGCTCTTTTTAATAGAGGAATTTATAGATTTTTGTGTGTGTGTGTGTGTGTTTGCAGTGATGACCCTGCTATTCACAGAGATCTCCAAATATTTACTGACAGAAGAGCTCTTTAAAAGATGAGCACATCTCTTTCTCTCCTTTGCTGTTTTTTTGTCTGCTTTTTTCTAGCACTGACGATTCCTATAATACAGCTTGTACAAAAAGAATAAAATGAACTTTAACTCACACTTCAGACACAAACATAAGCAGTATATCATGCTCTTACGCATGATATACCGCTTATGTTTGTGTCTGAAGTAAATCTTAATTCATTTTATTTATTGCTGAATTTGGCAGAGAAGGAGCAGGCAGATGTTTGGGAACACTGCCTGGTAGAGCTCAGATTTCTGTGCCATTATTTTTTGTCTTACAGATGAAACATTATTCCCAGCAATCAGTGAAAGCAGGTGAATTCTGTGTTGTTAACTGTAATCACTTGCGGCACAGAATAATATAAGCGTACATCAGTGGGCGCATTCCTGCCATTTTGATTTGGTTAGCATTTGTTATCACCCATCTCCAGATTCTCTTCTCATATGCACACATACACACACACACACACACACACACCTTAAATGCTCTTCTGTCACCACATCAGTTCATTCAGTCTCTCACCCCTCAAAATGCCAGATGCATACAAAAAGCTCCCCGGTGCTGAAATATAAAGTACTGAGGACCAGTTACGCCCTGATAAACTGCAGTGTCAGCTTCATCTAAATGCACCCCGCCTCTTGTAATTATCCCACCTACTGCTGATTAATATTTAGTCACTCTGTCCAACAAGACCTCCTGCCTCTCTCTCTCCTGCCTCCTCTCACCTTCTTCACTACCCACTCATTCTTATTCTAAGTCTGTTTTTGTCCTGCCATGCTGCTTTTATCCTGTAATTTGGCTGCTGGAATGCAGATGGCACCACCCACAGCTATGAGGGCTTATTGTGAAATAATTAATCCATGTACAGACACGTAAAAACAATCCAGTTCTCATAATCATGTACGATTCTGAGTCTGGGTCATCCTAACTTTGTCTGTGCCCGCTCTGCTGTAGATTACGGGGAAGACAAGTGGAAAACAACCCAAGTCTTAGTTAAGCTTCACAAATGAAATGGAACTTAACATTTCTTCAGGTGTGGTCTTTTCAGATGGACTTCTGCTGCCCTTCTAAATCTGTTTGTACTCTTATTCAGTCCACAGCCTCACGCAACTGGCGAAAAAAGCAAAAGTCACAGATGCATCACTTTCAAACAGCCCACACTAAGTGAGGATTTGATCCAGAATTGATCAGGTGTCGACTGGTTGATTGAGCGCTTTTAGAGTGTGACTTGTCAACCATGATTGGTTTTAGATTAGGCTAACATTCAATTACAGAAGCAGCCAAGACTGCACTTTGTCAGCAACTAATGAAATATACAGTATTCAGTGATTACCTTTTATTTCTTCCATTTCATCTTTTATTCGTTTCTCTCTGTCCAGCCTTCTCTTTTACATGCTGTCTCATATGCTTATAGATCAGTGATTAGTTGGGGGGTTGAGGTGACCTTCCTCGGACTGACCAATCCAAGCACTTGCTGAATAGTGCGTTGCTTAATCCAACAGCTAAAAATGCTTCTAAAGCATTATCTGTCTATTTATTTCACTCCGTTAGCAGAAAGCATCAGAATGCAGTAGCAGCTCTGTAAGAGATCATGTGAAGGGGTGTGTGTGTGTGTGTGTGTTTGTAAACTATATGTGAGGATTGTTTGTCTCATTTGGGGGGAAACAGATGTCCTTAATTATTTTCACTGCAGCCACAAATTGATTTCTGTCTCCTCCTGGGTAAAATTGTAGTTAGATTAAGGTTTATACTGAAGCTTGTATCCATTATAGTAAGAGCAGTCATTTCAGAGCTCATACTAGAGGGTGAATACACACACTCTAATATATTAGGGTCAACCTGCTGTATGTAGCTCATTATAATTAAAAATATATGCACTTAAAGCACAGAGGCTAAAACAACATCTTTCTTCACCGTGTTTGAGAGTGCAGAAGGTTGAAAACATTCTTCAGACTTCAGAGTAACATTTAGCTTATAGTATTTGGGGGGGGGGGGCACACCATGGATAAGACAAATACTATCAGATGCTCCTCTGGTGAGAATACTGAGACCAAACAAGAAATATTTGAAGGGTTTTGCTGAACTTTATAAAGGATTTGAAATTTTACAGTGGGTCAGTCAAACTAATTGTTTGCTGTAACGTTTAGCTTGTTACATCTTTTGAACTTTTTAATGCAAGTGTGGATATTTTGTTTGAAGAACTTGCATTTTATTTCTGGGGATGACGTGTTTTTCAAGTGGCTTGCCATCTTAGCTTCTGTGACATCTTAATGGCGACTGTTTCAAAGCTTTCAGAGTGTGTATCACCTCAAATAATTTATCACAGCATGGAGGGACTTCTAATACGTGGCAGCCTCTGTGTGTCTGACTTCCCCATCCCTCTCTCACTGCCCGTGACTCTCGTTCTCTCTCTCTGTCTCTCATTTCTATGGGAGCGATGGGCTGTGATTGGCTAGTAGCGGCAGAGCGCAGTAAATTATTAAGGCCTGCTCTTTATTTGGCCATAAATGCACCCTCTCTTCCCTTTCCTCTCTCCCTGGTGCTTTCTGTTTCCTTTCTGTGCCCATTTAGGAAGAGAGTGAACAGAAAAAAGAAGGCATGACAGCTGGAAGGAACAAAAGAAAGGGAAAATAACACCGAGACAAATGTGATGAACGGAAATGGAGAAAAAAAATGTCAGTAGGGAAATTGAAAAAAAAAAGAGCTATGGTGCATTAGAGAGCAAGAAGAAGGAGTGACAAAGGGACAGTTTTGATGGATTGCACAGCAAGCACTTTCCAATCGTCCACACCTGACACCTGACCTACACTGAGGTCTGATTGCATCACAAGAGAGCAAATACACACCTGCTTTATATCTCAGAATAGAGGCTGTTTGCTGGTGAATATGTGTGTGTAGTGTGTGCATGTGTTTGCAAACTATCAAAGAGGGACCATTTGAGTGTTGTTGTCATTAAAGAGCTGTTAAACTGCCAAATGGGTGGAGAGGGCGGAAAGAAAGGAAGAGAGATGGGCTGAGAGACGGTAAGAGACAGAGAAAGAGTGCATAGAGGAAAAATAGAGTTGTTTTCATTTCTATCAATTATTCAGGATGTGTATTATCTCCTGTTGTGTGCAGCTGCAAACTTCATGCCTCAGCAGTTTTAACAGCAGCAAACAGCCCGACACATGCCTGTGTGCATGCACAAACACACATGCACAAACAGGAGGATTAGTCATCACTTGTGTTATTTTGCTGGCAAACGAGTAATTTATGTCAATGTGAAATTCGTGCAGTGAAAAGTTCTGACTGCAGAGAAGCAGTGGGGAGATTATTAGCGTACTTTCTTTATCTGCTGAGTCCTTTTGAATCTATCAGGCAATGCCTACTTAGCATAACTGTACAGTGCTGTTCCATAAAATCTAATTGTGCCATCTTTTCTGCCAATGGCTGCTATGTTAAACTTTTCACCTCCTCTTCTCCCATTCCTGAATAAAGCTGCTCTAACTATTTATATTAATTGTGATGTAAAAGGTGTCATTCACTGAGCAAAAATCACAAAATGATCCCAGGAACCTGTGGAGTATTTTAGCTTCTTTAAGCTCATCGTTTTGGTTTCATGGCCCACATTTATTTAGCTGTCTCGTTGCATCATTTCCAGCATCAGGAACCTGCTCTTTTTAGTTTAAATGCCCTGACTGTAAACCTCTAGACCCCTTTCAGCATTCCTGCCATTTTTATATTGCTCCTTGCAAGTCCCATGCTGTCCATTTGCCTGTGTGCATCTGTGTATCAAACTGACTTGTTATAGGATCATAACTGGTGATGACAGATAGGTCTTAGACTATCAGAGCCATTTTTAGTCAAATAGTCTGAAGTGTCCAAGCCAAATATCCAAGAATACAGGTCAACAGAAGTAGAAATGTGCTTATCCTTTTTTTTTTTTTAACAGTTATGGGGTTGTGCGCCGTGAATTTGTCACCCAAGGTCAGACTGAAATGATGGAGGAAGATCATTTACAACACCGTATCTCTATTTTCTGGCCACCCTAAACATAATCTTCACTAAACACCTACCCTACCTGCTTTATTTGATGATTGAAACTCTGTCCTCATTTCTAGAAATTTAGGAGTTGAAGGTTCACTGTTTTGGAACAGTAGAAGATTTCCAGCAGGCTTTGCAAACGTGGGAGTGATAAGAACAGGACTTCCACTGAGTGATCTAAAAATGGAAGGAGAGATAGTTCTAAGGCGCACAAGGAGATGTTCTTAAACAGGGATTGGTCGCATGTAAATCAGTATAGTGGAGCATTTGGCTAATGTGCAAAATATTTCTCTTAGCAGTTCATGGAAAACAACACAGAGCTAATAGGGCTGTAAAAATTTAAAAGGTGAAGTCATTTTATTTCTATTACAGTCCTTACAGTGTAGTAACTTCTATTCTTGGCTCTGTGTTTCAGGTAAAAAAAGATCTTTCCCAAAAAATGTAGTGATTATCATGCAGTGATAATAATAATCAATAATATTTAGTTTCAGTCAATGTAGTAAAGTCAGTTTATATTTTGAATTCAACAACAGAAAGGTCTGACCAAAAAAAAACTTTACAGGGATATTACAGCTTCATTAAAATAACAGAAAAAAAGCAAAAGCAAAAGCAAACATTTGGTGCACAATGTACAAAATACAGCCTAGGGCCAAA